>NC_091479.1:26402078-26570951 GCF_036971445.1 Narcine bancroftii | reverse complement strand
AATGTTCAACAGTAATGTTCGATAAACTGTATCAGATACTGTGACACCAGGTTCACAATGGGAATAAGGTTTAACGGTGATGTAAAATAAAATGTGGCAGATACTGTGACACCAGGATCACAGTGGGGAGAATGTTTAACAGTAATGTACGATAAACTGTGTCAGATACTGTGACACCAGGTTCACAATTTGAATAAGATTTAACAGTAATGTAAAATAAACTGTGGCAGATACTGTGACACCAGGTTCACAGTGGGGAGAATGTTTAACAGTAATGTTCGATAAACTGTGTCATATACTGTGACACCAGGTACACATTGGGGAGAATGTTCAACAGTAATGTTCGATAAACTGTAGCAGATACTGTGACACCAGGTTCACAATTTGAATAAGATTTAACGGTGATGTAAAATAAACTGTGGCAGATACTGTGACACCAGGTTCACAATGGGAATAAGGTTTATCGGTGATATAAAATAAAATGTGGCAGGCAAAGTGACACCAGATTCACAGTGGAGAGAGGTTTAATACTGATGTATGGACGACTGAGATCCTTACTGTGACATTGGCTTCACAGCAGTGAGAAGGTTTAACAGTAATGTACGATAAACTGTGTCAGGTACTGTGACACCAGGTTCACAGTGGGGAGAATGTTTAATGAGATGTACGATAGAGGGAGGCAGATACTGTGACACCAGGCTCATTGTATTGTTCATTTATCTAATTTATATGCTCCATTTTTTTGTGGCAACTTCCAAACATTCCATAAACTTCTATTCTAATCAGATTTTGTTCATTTAAATAGGTCACCATTAAAAGCCCAAATCGTTTGGTCTCTTAAGTACACTGCACAAAATTAAATTTTTTACCTGGGTTTGGTTCAACGTCACTTCAGTCTGCTTCATTATTTTTTCAGCCCCTCGTTTTGTGCTTTCCCCAGCCGATTCCCCTAATGAGCATCCAACTCTGTCTTCTCAGCTTGACCCAACGACTCCTCTGTAAACTTAAGCAAACCAAGGAGACCAAAGTTAAAATTTTCACATCTGCATTTTCAAAAACAAAAATGACGCTGTGACTTGCAGTTTCACATCATAATCCCACTTGCTAAACTTGCAAGCAACTGCAACACATCCTACAGCTGGAAAATTGCAAGTCAACTGCTTGGTTAAAGCAGGTTCCACCCAGTCACCCCATTAAAGGCCTCCAAGCTAACAACAGATAGCAACCTGAAAGTTAAATACAAAGATCTGTATCAGGAATATTATCGGGCTTTTTAAAAAAAAAATCATTTCCACTATTGAAAGAAAACACCTCAGGGAACACCAGGCTCTTGTTGAACAATTCCTGTTGTATTCCTCAAAATGGTTTGAATCTTGATTTCAAGCAGAGTCATTTGGTGAGATTGTGGGTCCAGAACAAACTCTGCCCACACACTCCCTTAACTACCTGCAAAGTCCTGGTTCAGGTCTGCTCCATGCTAAAGCTATCAGAACTTTTTTGAAGAGATAATGGAATTCAGATGCTGGTGCATTGAGTCAAAAACACCGTAATACTTCCCTGAACAACACACCTCTCTCCGAAAACCAAGAAGAACCTTCCTGAGTGGTAATCATTTACCTTTCGAGCACCAAAGCCTGGTGAACTTTATATACGTTCAATTCTGTGCACAGTATAAAATGGCCTGCAACAAGTGGACTTGGAGGAATGAGAAGTGAGATTGGACTGTGAACCAAAGAACTTTTCTGAACTTAAACACACGTGCACTTAGAATTAGAAGTGGGGTAAGTTAAGTAAATTAAGTTAAGTAGTAAAACAATGATAAGTTAAAATGTAAATCCGTGTTCATGTTTAAAAATAATTAAAATCAATTTTTGTTTCAGTAATCATTTGTTTTGGTGAATATCTATTGCTGGTTAGTTTTAGGATCCTCTGGTCTCGTAACACAGCACCAAGCTTCCGGTTATGATAATAGTCCAAAAAAGGGACCCGGCATCTTTTGAAAATTATTAATTGACTCTTCAATAATTTTTTGTAAATATCAACAAAACATAATATCATTTAACTGTTGTGTTTCTGTCGTTGGAGAATTCCCTTTCCATTCAATCAGAATTAGAATTTTGGCTGCCGTATTTGAGAAAAGATGTGTTGGTGTTGGAGAAGGTCAGAGATGATTTACTGGAATGATATCAGGAATGAAAGGGTTAGTGTATGAGGAGCAATTGTCGACTCTTCGACTGTACTAGTTGGAGTACAGAAGGATAAGGGGGACCTCAGAGGCATTTCAAATGCTGGAAGGCCTGGACAATTAAAAACAACATTTGTTAAAGTATCGCTTTGTCTTGGTGATTTCCTATTGCTGCTAGGTTTTGGGGTCCTCTGGGCCTGTAAAAGTCCCAAGATGAGGTCTTCTACTCCAGGACACCCAAAATGTCTTATTTCTTCCATAAATGCAGTTTCCCCCATACTGACTTTGATAAAATCTGCACCCGTATCTCCAATTCTCTTTCTGCCCTTACCCCACCTCCTCTCCAGCCGAACAAGGACAGAATCCCTCAGGTTTCTCACTTACCACCCATCAGCTGCCACATCTGACACGTTAACCTTGAACACTTCCAACTTCAGCACCATCCTCTAACCTGCTCCACTCAGATCCTCTTTTCACAGGGGCACATCTTTCTGTGACTCCCTCGACGGCACTTTCCTCTCCACCCACCACCACCTGATGCACTTCCCATTGAAACCGCAGAAATTGCCAAACTTGTCCCTTCCTATCCTCTCACCTCCATCCAAGGCCACAATCAGACCTTCCAGTTGAGGCAGTGTTTCACATGCACCCCATCCAACTTAATCTCCTACATTTGGTTGACTCAGTTGACCTCGATATCAGCAAGACCAAATACAGACTGGGTGGCCATTTTGCTGAACACATGCGCTCTGTGGATCTAAACTTGAGCCTCATGTGACCTACCATATCAATTCTCGAACCCTTCCAGCAACATGTCTGTTGGCCCCATCCTTCGCCAGGGTGAGGGTAAAATATCGTAAAGAAAACACATTATATTCCTCCTGGGCAGCCTTAAACTCTATAGCATGAACACGAAAGTTTCTAATTTTAAGCAGCGACTCACCTCTGACTGATTTCACTGTTTCCATCTCTTGATCCACTGCCCATTTGAATATAATCACTCCTTTAAGGTAGAAGAGTCGACATGGTGTTTTCCCCATATAGCTTGCCATTGAACAACTGGCAAAATTAAGCGGCAGTTATTGCAGAATGAATGGGGTTATTGATTAAAATCTGCCTGTGATTGAAAGTATTCTTGGACTGAATAGACATCTGGGACAAATGGCTATTTAAAGATAATCTGTACATGATTGTACATCCTAAAGTACAATGACTACTTCTATCCACTAAAGATTGTTAAAGAGCAAGAATAGACAATACAATCACGTAAAATTCCCATCCATACAGCACACATATTAATACACAAAACAATCACACCTCCTTATTTGTCAGGAAGTGCCTACACTTCCCAAGGAGACTGAGGAAGTCTAGGCCAACAGCTCTCATCTTGAGATTTTACAGGAGCACAGTTGAGTCTCCTGTCTGGCTGCATCATTGGATGGTCCAGTAGCTGTAAAGCATCAGACAGGAATGATGCAAAGTGTTCTGAGGATTACTGGGGTATCCTTTTCTTCTAACGATGACATTAGTGGGAGTGTTGTTCAAATAGGGCTCACGGAATTGTGCAAAGACCATGACCATGCAGTGCACAGCATCTTTAACCATGTCCATCATCAAAATCAGGACTGCCAGGCTGGGGAATAGCTTATTCCCACAGGGTGTGAGACGGATGAGAAGTATCTTGTAAGTGGGATAATCATCCAAAATATTTATATATGTAGCAGCTACTTTGATAGAGCTACTAAAGGAACACACATACACCAGATTAGTCAACACAAGACTGCTTTATACAGACTTTACAGGCTTGTTTTATTTACAGCTTGTCCTGGGCTCCATGGGTCAAGGTGGGACATCATTATGAGTTTGCTGCCGATCCACGGGACCCTGTGAATGTTCTGCGCCTTCCGGCAGGAGAATCCACAGATCAGCATTCCATTCTTTGGCACGCAGCACCACGCGAGGTTTGTCAATTAAATGGATGTGTACCCAGCTCTCTGCCTTATGATTTCACGCACCCGCCAAAGAACCTTGCCCACTCGGCCCACTAGTAGACAGCTGCTACACCAACCCCCCATCCCCACCCAGAACCGTCGCCAGAAACTAAACCACCAGCTGCATGCACCTTAGGTGGACCCCCTCGCCGTCTGGGCTGGGGGCACTGAAGAGGTGAAGCAGGCTTGAGTCTGTCAACACTAAACAGCTGTGGATGCCCACCAATGTCCAAAGTATAAAGAACCCATCTATCTTCACCACGTGGAAAGGGCCCTCATACGGTCATTGTAACGGGACTCCTGGGATAAAAACAAAATCAGTATCCAGGAGTGGTGGGGGAAACATTCTGTTTAGGGGATCCAAGCCAGTGGTTAGGAAAAGGTTTGCTGATCGCGACACCATGTCGAAGCTACTGAAGGATGTTTGTGAAAGTCCAATGAAACTGTAAGGACCGTTCCATAAACCATCTCTTCGGACAATGCAGACCTATCTTCCTTTTGGAGCCATGCGCACTCCCAATAGAACCCAGGGCAACTCATCAACCTAATTGAGACCGGTGAGTTGGGCCTTAAGTGCGGACTTCAGTTGCCGGTGGAAACATTCCACAAAGCCGTTGGACCGTGGGTGAATTGTGTTCCGCGGTCTGAAGAAATGTGGGTCGGGAAACCAAATCTAGCCATCCAATTGACGATGAATGCTCTGGCCTTTGTCTCAGTGTCACTGGATGTCAAAGGGACGGCCACTGGCCAGCGTGCGAAACGTTCTACGACTGTTAGAATGTTTCTCATGTTGTGAGATACTGGCAATGGTGCAAGCAGGTGCACATGCACGTGTTCCAACCGCCTGCGTACCGCCAGGAAAGGTTGAAGAGGTGCCTTAGTGTGCCGCTGAATTTTGGCAGTCTGGCAGGAGATACATGTGCAGACCCATTGTGTGACACCTTTTTTCAGACCGTGCCATACATATTTATTTGACATGAGCTTGAAAGATGTTCTGATGGATGGATGAGACAAGCTGTGTATCTGGTCAAAAAGACGTTGACTCAAAGATGGTGGAATCACTGGTCGAGTGTAGCCCAAAGACATGTCACAAAGTAAGGTTGGCCACCCAGCTGTGTCGCCCCCTGCTGTATGTCCAGGTTAGTAATGGCCGTACTGTATTCCTGAACATCGGGGTCCATTGCCTGGACACTGGC
The DNA here is from genome assembly GCF_036971445.1 of Narcine bancroftii. Lineage (NCBI taxonomy): Eukaryota > Metazoa > Chordata > Chondrichthyes > Torpediniformes > Narcinidae > Narcine > Narcine bancroftii. The sequence goes on along the minus strand of NC_091479.1, from coordinate 26,565,579 downwards.
TAATTCCGGAATATCAATGTCACCCTGAATATGATATACAGTCAATCTGGACAGAATATTCGGGATCCCATTGTTTTTACCAGAAATATAGAGCACATCCGTGGTAAATTCTGAAATATATGATAGTGACCCTGCTGTTTTGCCGACCATGGATCCATTATTTTGCTGAAGGCAAAAACGAGTGTCTGGTGGTCTGTGAACAGAGTGAAATGCCGACCCTCCAAAACTAATCAGAAGTGCCATGTGGCTTGATATAATGCACGATATTTCATCTCCAATGGCCAAAGATGTCAGGAAAAGAACACGAGGAGTTGGCAATGGCCATCGACGTACTACTCAAGAACCACACCCAGGGCCGTACTCGAGGCATCAGCACTAAATGTCAATGAAGTGTTGGAGTTAGGATGGGGGAAGCATTGCTGCATTGACTAAAGCATCTTTGGCATTGCAAACTCAACCTCTGCCTCTGTTGTCCAGGGATCATCCCTGTGCTTTGTAGTGAGGATTGGAAACCATGGTCGAAGAATGTCAGCAGCTGCTGGAATGAATCGGTGACAGAAGTTTTTCATGCCCAAGAATTTCTGCAGGCCCTGAACCGTGGTAGGTGTTGGAAAAGCACAGACTGCCTCTACCTTGATGGTTAAGGGAAAGACACCATTGACCATGATCTTGTGTCCCAGGAAGTCGATGGTGGACTTGCCAAATTGACATTTGCTATGGTTGATTGGAATTCCTGCAGCCATTGGAACAGACAGCCTAAATGCAGTTGGTTATATTCTGTTCAGTTTGACTGGATTTGAGGACGTCATCCAAGTAGATGGAAGTGAACTCTGCCCAAAGCATCTATAAGATGTTGGAAAGTTTGAGCGGCATTCTTCAGCCCAAATGGTATATTTAAGAAATTCAAAAAGCCTGAAAGGGGTAACAATGTCATCCTTATAGACCAGGATCTGACGGTATCCCTTGACAAGATCAACTTTGGAGAAAACATGGAAAATGTGCAGATGGGCAGCGAAATCTTGCATATGAGGGAGAGGGTAATGGGACACACCCTGGTCTGTTTTGGAGGTGTTGAAATTAGGAGATAATGATGGGAAATTCATTGAGCAGGACAGCATACGCATCTTTGTGCGGGGTATGCATCCCGAGGTAGGAAATTCTCCCTTTGCTGCATACCAGTGGGTATGGTTTCAAAGTGGTGGAACGACCAATTTCCTCCACTTCACGTCTACTGGCAAATCATAGGACCTTCAAAAATTTGCACCCAAAATGACCCGTGCAACGGAAGACAATACGCAATTCCAACGGAATGTCACACCTCCTTTCCAAATCGTGACCTGTCCTTTGCTAAAGCAGGGAATTGTAGCCCCATTTGCTGCTTGAAGAGCCAGGTGTTGTTATTTATGTTTTTTTTTCAAAATAGGTTGGTTGGATATTTGCACTTACTAGCGTCGTCTTGAAGATACAATAGGCCAGTCAGTACTTGTGCCAGATGCTGAGGCCCCGACTGGCAGCCGGCCTTTTCATTTCCTGCCTTTTTTCTCTAATAGGTAAATGGCTTTTTATGGGCTTTTTTCCCCATTGGAGATGGTAAAAACACCATTCTTGGTGCCCATCAGTAGGTTGATCCTTCTTTGACGGAATTGCAGATATAGGAGGCTTGTAGGACACAGTAGATGGATCTACTGATCAAAGAGGCTGTTTGTGAGCAGACACTTGCGTTGGAGAATGATCGAGCCTGTCAGCCTCCCATGCTACATCATGGGGATGGCAGAAATCCATGTTAACGATTGGTATTGCGACACGACCTGGAAGTTTGGACAGGAATAGAGTCTCAAAAAGTAAACAATCAGAATGACCATCTGCTAATATGAGCATCTCATTCATTAGATCAGATGGATCCCTGTCACTCAGGCCCTCCATATTTAAAAGCTCATGTCTAGTCAATTCCAGGAGAAATAGGCAGAACCTGGTTTAACTGCAGCCGTGGTGGCGGCATCTGCTGTCGTTGTGTCCATGATCACTGGAGATTCAAGCTTCGGCTGAATCTTGCATTCGGGGGGTCACCATTTCTGGCGGCAACTTTGGTACAGCTACTAAAGTCATATACATACCCACGTTAGTCAACACAAGACTGCTTTATTCAAACTTTACAGACTTCTTTTATATACCGCATTACTTGTCAGGGAAGATATTACAGCGGTGCTCAGGCAAGAGACTGGAGGTCTCATCGAGGGAGGCAGTGTGGGTAAAACTAAAAAATAAGAAGGGTGAAGTTACTATTATAGGGGTATATTATGGACCGCCAAATGGGAAGGGAGAACTTGAAGAGCAAATGTGCAAGGAATTAGCTGGAATGTGCAGTAGGAATAGGGTGGTGTTGGTTGGGGATTTCAATTCTCATAACATCAATTGGGAAACACAGTCAGTGGGAGGGCAGGATGGCTTAGAGTTCATACAACGTGTTCAGGACTGCTTTTTGCAGCAGTATGTGGAGATGCCCATAAGAGGGGGGGCAATGTTCGATCTGTGGTTGGGGAATGAAATGGGGCAGGTGGCTGAGTGAGTGTTGGGGAGAACTTCAGATCTTGTGATCATGGGTCCATTAGCTTTTGTTTAATTATAGAAGGGGATAGGTCAGGTTCAAAGTCGAAGGTCTTCGAGTGGGGGAAGGCCGTATTTGAAGAAATGAGATGAGATTTGCAGAGAATTGTGTGGGCTGATTTTTTTGCCGGAAAGGATGTAGAGGAAAATTGGAGGGTATTAAAAGGTGAGATTTTGAGAGTACAGGATCATTATGTTCCAGTCTGGCCGAAAGGCAAGACCAAAAGTTCAAGGGTTTTCTTCGAGATAGTATGTACAAATATCTGGATAGTCAGGGATTGATCAGTAGCACCCAGCATGGGTTTGTGAAAGGAAATTCACGTTTGACAAACCTTGAGTTTTTTGAAGAGGTGACAAGAAAAATGGATAAAGGTAGGGCGGTTGACGTGATCTCTTTGGATCTTAGTTAGGCTTTTGATAAAGTTCCGCACGCAAGGTTAGTTAGAAAGGTTCAGTCACTAGGGATTAATACAGAGATAGTGAGATGGGTTGAGAGGTGGCTGTAAGATAGACAGCAGAGAGTCAGGATGGAAGCCTGTGATGAGAGGTGTGCCTCAGGGATCGGTGCTGGGTCTCGTTGTTTATCATTTATATTCATGATTTGGATGAGGGGATGGTTAATTGGGTAAGCAAATATGCAGATGATACAAAAATAGGGGGAAAAATGGATAGTGAGGAAGGTTTTCTTGGATTACAGGATTTGGTTTGTTTGGAAAAGTGGACTGAAAGATGGCAGATGAAATTTAATGTCGACAAGTGTGAGCTGCTGCATTCCGGAAAAAAATAACCAAAATAAGATATATGCAGTTTAGGGGAGGGCGTTGAGGAATGCAGAGGAACAGAGGGATCTTGGAGTTATGGTACAGAGTTCATTGAAGGTGGATTCCCAGGTAGACAGGGTGGTTAAGAAGGCATATGGCAAACTGGCCTTCATCCATGTGTACATGGATATGAGAGGGTTGGAGGGATATTGATGGAGAGTGGTGGGGGGGAACTAGTGAGTTGTTCAAGTGAACCAGCGCGAACTCAAAGGGCCGATATGGCCTGTTTCCATGCTGTAAACTGTTAAATGGTTAAATGTGCCTGGTTCCATGAGACATGGTGAGACATCATTAAGAGTTTGCTATCGATCCATGGGACCAGCAGGTTTAAATTAAGCCCTGTGAATGTCCTGTATCTACCTGCAGGAAACTCCACAGATCAACATGCCATTCCTCGGCATGCAGCACCATGTGCGTGTGATCCATTAAGTGGGTGAGTACCCAGCTGTCTGTTTTATGGTTTTGCGCGACGTCGGAGAACCGTGTCAGCGACGGTTCACAATGTGGGCTGTGCGCCCTCTTGGCCCACTACATTTATTTATTTAGATTATTCATGTGGTCATTACGTGCTGCATATTGTGTGTTTTTGTGCAGACACCATGGTAGTTTTGTCGGGTTGCAGATGTACGACGAAGTGCATCACTCCATAGATTCACAGAACATTACAGCACCGATACAGGCCCTTTAGCTTTTCTAGTCTGTGCCAAACTCTTATTCTGCCTCGTCCCACTGACAAGCATCCAGTTCATCGCCCTCCATCCCCCTTGTATCCCAAATTCTTCAATGCTAACATTGAGCTCACATTTCCTCATGCAGCTGGCAGCTTGTTCCACTCTCCCACCACCTTGCGTAGAGAAGTTCCCACTCCTGTTTCCCCTAAACTTTTCCCCATTCATCCTTTGCCCATGTATTAACGACTTCTCCAAGAGGTGGAGTCTCAAGAAAACAACCTCTACCCTCAAGGACCCTCACCACCCAGGCCAGGCATTCTTCACCCTGCTATCACTAGGGAAACAGGTCCAGGAGCCTCAAGATGAACGCCCAATTGTACAAACGCAGCTTCTCTCCTTCTGCCATCAGATTTCTGAATGGACAAGGAACCACAGATACTCCCTCACTTACTCTTCATTTTGCACAAATGGATTTCTTTTTTTAAAATGTAATTTAGAACAATATTTGCCCCTATATTGCTGCCACAAAACTACAAATATTGTGACATATTCATCACAATAAATTTTTAATTCTGAACACAGCGCGTACATCAGATAACAATCATAGCTCAAAAAACAATTTCAAAAGATGAATTAACTATTTCCATGCACCCTTCCCTTTTATGTCTATTTTTCTCAACCCACTCCATGATCGAGACATCTCCACCTAACCCAACCCACATTTCTTCTCCTATTCAAAGAACTCAGTAATACACCAAGGCAATAAAATAAAAACTCAATGCTGAAAATACTCAGCAGGTCATCTACTGGAAAAATAATTGGAGTTAAAACCTTCAGGTCGATAACCTTTCACTGGGATTCAGAAAGATGATCAAATAAACCTGATTCTCTTTGCTGAGAAAAAGAAGAGGGGAAATAACAAAATGAATACGTGGGATCAAAAGCCCGAGCAGCAGAAATGGCAGTGGTGCTGGATGAGTGGATTCGACTCGTTGATCAGCATATCTGTCTGGATGGAGGGGTAAAGGATAAACAAGACGAACATGATGCCGTCACTGGGAGGTACAATACGACAGCTGCAGAGAATCTGAAATGAAGGAATGGTGAAAATACTTGTTTTTGGATCAATGTGACAAAATTTGACCTGACAAAAGAAAACAAAATTGTTTTGCTCTGTCAGAATTCTCTAGATCAAGGGGCACAATAAAATAGTTCAGAAGCCAACATTACGAAATTGAACAGTGAAGTTAAAGAAATCGGCAGCAAGGGATAAAGTTACATAATTCCCTGAAAATGGTAATAAATATGAAGGAAAGTTTGATAATAAATAGTCTCCCTTGCAGTTGGGGTACAATGTGTTTCTTGAGATCAGAGGAATCCTGGAGCCAGGACAAAGAGATCTTATGAAACCCAAGGATTTGATTGAGTTGTTGGGCTAGTTGGATGTGGAAGGGCTGAAGGGTCTCCTGCTCCTTCCACTGCCTCTGTTTTCTGTATTGCGATGCTGATTGGGTGCGCCTGTGTGTTTGCTCGCTCGCTGATTGGTTGCTTCAGTTGCGCAAGCCAATGGGTTGATTCGGTGTGTCCGCGATTGGATTGGACGCTGAAATCCATTGATGGGCGGATTCATGGGCTGATTGGCTCTTGCTGTGAGGAGGCGGGATGTTGGCGGCGGCGTCGTCTGATCGGAAGGAAGACAGGGTTCTAAAGACATCTTTTGGCATCTTGGCCTTTATTAATTAACATACTGAAAATAGGAGTTGGGAAGTTATGGTGAGGTTGTATAAGATGTTGGTGAGGCCACATTTGGAGTATTGTGTGCGGTTCTGGTCGCCTAGCTACAGGAAGGGTATTAGTAAGATTGAAAGAGTGCAGAGAAGATTTACTAAGACGCTGCCAGATCTTCAGGAGTTGAGCTACAGGGAAAGGTTGAACAGGTTGGGACTTTATTCCTTGGGGTGTCAAAAAATGAGTAAGAAATTGCTTAAAGTGGAATATGAATGGGAAAAAGGCTGAGAAAGACTGCAGTGGACACAATTGTGAAGGAAATATTTTGCTTGAGAAAAATTGTCATTGGCCCATTTCCTCGGGAGTTATGAAACCATGCACAGAACAAGTCAATGAGGTACGATTAAAAAAGTGGTTTTCAAACTTTCTTTCCACTCACATCCCACTTTAAGTAATCCTCTACTAACAGAGCACTTCTGGCATAGGGATTAAGTAAAATATGAGCTGGGGAGGGTGGGGGGGGAGTTTGAAAATCACTTCTCTCGATGAAAAGGTTTCTCCATCTCCGTATTAAGCAGACATCCTTTTATTATGAGGTTGTGCCCACTGGTCCTAAACTCTCCCACTCCTGGCAAAATCCTCTCTATCCAGCCCTTTCACTATTCATAAGATTTCAATGAGGTCCTGCCTAATCCTTCTAAACTCAGGCGAGTCTAGGCCCAGAGCCATCAAATGCTCCTCAAACATTATTCCTCTAATCCACAGGATCCTTCTTGTAAACCACCTCTGGGCCATCACATCCTCTCTTAGAAATGGGGCCTAAAATTGCTAACAACACTTACAAGATCAGGACAACCAGAAGGTGGTCACGGGAGGGGAAGCTAGCTGCAGGACTGCCTAGAGTCCCTGGATTGGATCGTGTTCAAGAACATACCTGAGAAACTGAATCACTGTACCAGGACCATAGCGAAATTTATCAAAACAGCTGTGGACAAGGGTGTCCCCACCAAATTGTTCAGGGGATTTTCTCAACCAGAAATCCTGGATGAACAACAATATCCAGAAATTGCTGAGAGCCAAATCACAGTTTGGAGATACAGATACACAAGGAGCCAATACGAACCATGGAAACCCATCTCGCAGATGGTGGAGATTCACACGAGAATGGAAACAACAAAGGATACCCGTCAGCTGTGACAGGGGCCTAAATGACATAAAGTGCTGCATAAACAAATCTGGTGCAGTGGGAGGCGGCAAAGCCTCACTCCACATGAACTCAATGCCTTCTACACCTGATATGACCACTAGTACAGGGAAGAACCACTGCACACCCCCCCCCCCCTACATCTCTTGATGATCCGCTGCTATCAGTAACCAAAGATGACAACATGGGCTGCCTTCAGGAGAGTGAATCAAAGGAAAGGATCAAGCCTGGATGGAGAACCCAGCAGAGGACTGATAACCTGTGTTGACCAACTGGCCATGGATATCTTCAACATCTCACTCTGACAGGGTGTGGCACCCACCTGTTTCAAATAGGCATCAAACATACCAGTTCCAAAGAGTGGGGTAACCTGCCTAAATGATGATTGACAAGTGACACTCACATCCAGTGATGAGGTGGATTGAGGGGCTGGTGTTGAAGTACATCAGCTCCTGTCCAAGGGGCGACATGGATCGATTCCAATTTGGTTAAAGCAGTACCAGACCTATGGCAGATGCCATCTTCACTGGCTCTGCCAAAACCCTGAAACACCCAGACGACAAAGGTGCATCCATCAGAATGCTCTTTATTGACTAGAGTCTGGCATTCCAAACCATCCTCCCATCAAAGCTGATGAGCAAATTCCAAAGTCCTGGGACTCCATAACATACTGTGCAATTGGATCCAGAATTTCTTCATCTCCAGGCCCCAATTAGTGTGGATTGGCAAGAACAACTCTTCCAAAATCTCCATTAGCTCCCAAACACCAGAGGGTTGCATATTTCACCACTGCTCGACTCGCTTTACATCTACAGCTGCATGGCTTGGTATGACGACACCATCTACAAATTCACTGACGATAGCACAGTCATGAGCTGCATGAGGAGGGCAACGAGTCAGCATTCAGGAGGGAGATTGAAAGCAGGGTTCAATCATGGACCAACAACAACCTCGCACTCAATGCCACCAAAACCAAGGAGATGATTGTCGACTGTAGGAAGAAAAAAAGATGGACACTGCCTGAATTGGAATGGTTTTGACACACACACACACACACACACACACACACACACACACACATATATTTGTGCAGAGTGGAGTTAGAGTGAAGTAAAAAGTGTTGTTATTAATCTTTACCAATTAAAATTATTGTTTGAAGATGCCATTGTCCTGTGAATTATCATGGACCGTTTTGTGCGAATATTAATCTTTAAAGTTACAATAGTTTATATATATTATCAAGTTATTTTGTGGGTTGGATTCAGGGTCACACACACAATCCTTTGAGATGCCAGAAGGCAAGCCATGAACGGAGATGAAACGTCTGCTCATTCTGCTTCTGAAACCGAAAGAGGAAACCCTTCATGATGGTCCTTGAGATACTGGAGTGTTTGCTTTATTAAAAACGGAAGAATTTGTGTCGTCAGGGAAGACTGCTGATCAAATCGAGAGACCATCTGTTGATTATCTGTGTTCTTAAAATTGAAACTAAGTCAATAGAGTGCTGAGAGATGGCAGCTGTTCGAATAAGCGAGTTCTTGATTCAAGGCTGGAGTCCATTGGCTCATGATTCATACTTTTGAAGAGGCTGAATGGACTTCAAAGGCAGAAATGTCGGCACGTGTCATGGGATGAGCCATTCTGGAGAAACATTACAAATGAGAGGCAGAAGATGTTGTCCATGCTGTGGGGAAGAGAGGATTGAAGATACAGTCGTCAGAGAAGGTACAGTTACATCGTCTTCTCCTTTGACCAGGAGTAACAAGTGGATTTTGAAGGAGGAAGACCATTTCTAACCGTATCTTTGAGATCAAGAGAGCAGCCTCGTTGAGACCGTGGAAATGGCCACTTTTGATGAATAAAGCCAAAGTAATCTTGTATTTGCAACATAACCATTTTTAAATGGAGACTTAGTTCAGCCCTTGACTGAGTTGATGAAATCTTGGTGGAAGAAAATAGCCACTCCACTGTCTCTTTGAAAAGACAACAGATTCATCATGTGGAACAGATTCTGAAATCTCCCTGCAAGAGAGGAAAATAAACTCTCGCAGAGTAAGTTTCAGAACAATGATTTTTCATCCAAGAAATTCAGACGAGTTTGAAAGAGGACCGATGACGAGGTTTTGAAATCCTTCAGTTGCTTTTGCCACAATTTAAAGAAATCGACATGGTGTCAAACGACTCAAATCCAGATACAACCCTTCACAAATTGAGCTCCTCCAGCTCCATTGGGTTCAACCAGCGAAAGATGAGGGGGTAAAGCCAGCGCGTTAGAGAGAGTCAGCAGGTCAAACAGACATAGAGCAAAGAGAAAGAGACATCAAACACATTGTGGGTTTGTCCCTTCATCAAAGAAAGATGAGGAAGAGAAGGTCAGAAATGGGACCATTAAATTGTGGGGATGGAGGGCAGGAGGAAGCCAACACACACAGAGAGGGGACTTGGGTACCTGGGGCAAACAGGCGGTTCCCTCCCCCTGCCCTTCTCCCCCTGCCCTTCTCCCCCTGCCCTTCTCCCCCTGCCCTTCTCCCCCTGCCCTTCTCCCCCTGCCCTTCTCCCCCTGCCCTTCTCCCCCTGCCCTTCTCCCCCTGCCCTTCTCCCCCTGCCCTTCTCCCCCTGCCCTTCTCCCCCTGCCCTTCTCCCCCTGCCCTTCTCCCCCTGCCCTTCTCCCCCTGCCCTTCTCCCCCTGCCCTTCTCCCCCTGCCCTTCTCCCCCTGCCCTTCTCCCCCTGCCCTTCTCCCCCTGCCCTTCTCCCCCTGCCCTTCTCCCCCTGCCCTTCTCCCCCTGCCCTTCTCCCCCTGCCCTTCTCCCCCTGCCCTTCTCCCCCTGCCCTTCTCCCCCTGCCCTTCTCCCCCTGCCCTTCTCCCCCTGCCCTTCTCCCCCTGCCCTTCTCCCCCTGCCCTTCTCCCCCTGCCCTTCTCCCCCTGCCCTTCTCCCCCTGCCCTTCTCCCCCTGCCCTTCTCCCCCTGCCCTTCTCCCCCTGCCCTTCTCCCCCTGCCCTTCTCCCCCTGCCCTTCTCCCCCTGCCCTTCTCCCCCTGCCCTTCTCCCCCTGCCCTTCTCCCCCTGCCCTTCTCCCCCTGCCCTTCTCCCCCTGCCCTTCTCCCCCTGCCCTTCTCCCCCTGCCCTTCTCCCCCTGCCCTTCTCCCCCTGCCCTTCTCCCCCTGCCCTTCTCCCCCTGCCCTTCTCCCCCTGCCCTTCTCCCCCTGCCCTTCTCCCCCTGCCCTTCTCCCCCTGCCCTTCTCCCCCTGCCCTTCTCCCCCTGCCCTTCTCCCCCTGCCCTTCTCCCCCTGCCCTTCTCCCCCTGCCCTTCTCCCCCTGCCCTTCTCCCCCTGCCCTTCTCCCCCTGCCCTTCTCCCCCTGCCCTTCTCCCCCTGCCCTTCTCCCCCTGCCCTTCTCCCCCTGCCCTTCTCCCCCTGCCCTTCTCCCCCTGCCCTTCTCCCCCTGCCCTTCTCCCCCTGCCCTTCTCCCCCTGCCCTTCTCCCCCTGCCCTTCTCCCCCTGCCCTTCTCCCCCTGCCCTTCTCCCCCTGCCCTTCTCCCCCTGCCCTTCTCCCCCTGCCCTTCTCCCCCTGCCCTTCTCCCCCTGCCCTTCTCCCCCTGCCCTTCTCCCCCTGCCCTTCTCCCCCTGCCCTTCTCCCCCTGCCCTTCTCCCCCTGCCCTTCTCCCCCTGCCCTTCTCCCCCTGCCCTTCTCCCCCTGCCCTTCTCCCCCTGCCCTTCTCCCCCTGCCCTTCTCCCCCTGCCCTTCTCCCCCTGCCCTTCTCCCCCTGCCCTTCTCCCCCTGCCCTTCTCCCCCTGCCCTTCTCCCCCTGCCCTTCTCCCCCTGCCCTTCTCCCCCTGCCCTTCTCCCCCTGCCCTTCTCCCCCTGCCCTTCTCCCCCTGCCCTTCTCCCCCTGCCCTTCTCCCCCTGCCCTTCTCCCCCTGCCCTTCTCCCCCTGCCCTTCTCCCCCTGCCCTTCTCCCCCTGCCCTTCTCCCCCTGCCCTTCTCCCCCTGCCCTTCTCCCCCTGCCCTTCTCCCCCTGCCCTTCTCCCCCTGCCCTTCTCCCCCTGCCCTTCTCCCCCTGCCCTTCTCCCCCTGCCCTTCTCCCCCTGCCCTTCTCCCCCTGCCCTTCTCCCCCTGCCCTTCTCCCCCTGCCCTTCTCCCCCTGCCCTTCTCCCCCTGCCCTTCTCCCTCCCCCCCCCCTCCCCCCCCCTCTCCCCCCCCCCCCTCTCCCCCCCCCTCCCCTCCTCCCCCCTTCCCTCCCCTCCCCTCCCCTCCCCTCCCCTCCTTGCCCAGCCTCCCCTTCGCCCTCCAACTCCCCCTTCACCCTCCCCCTTACCCCTGCCTGGCCCCGCCCCTCCCATCCCCCTCCCTCTCCCTCATCCCCCTCCCTCCCCGCCCCCTGCACCGACGCCTCGGCTCCACCCAAACACCCCGCCGGTACCGGCCGCTCCCGGGTGGGTCCCGGCGGGCTGCGGGTCGCCCGCTTTCCCTGGACCGCGCGGCTGAGGAAGGTCCCGGCGCCGCCGCCAACTTCTTCCCTTTAGGCCCGTGGCGACGGACCCCGAGCAGACGACGCCGCCGCCAACGTCCCGCCTCCTCACAGCAAGAGCCAATCAGCCCGCGAACCCGCCCATCAATCCAACCTGACTTCAGCGTCCAATCCAATAGCGGCCTCACCGAATCAACCCATTGGCTCGCGCAACTGAAGCAACCAATCAGCGAGCGAGCGAACACACAGGAGAACCCAATCAGCATCGCAAGACAGAAAACAAAGGCAGTGGAAGGAGCAGGAGACCTTTCGGCCCTTCCACTTACAACTACCCCAACAACTCAATCAAATCCTTGGGAAACACAGGATCACTTTGTCTTGGCTCCAGGATTCCTCTGATCTCAAGAAATACATTGTACCCCAACTGCAAGGGAGACTATTTATTATCAAACTTTCCTTCATATTTATTACTGCTTCCAATTTAATGGAGGACACAAGTGGTTGTGTCAGCCAGCTGGACCGCCTCGGGGAACCTCATGGAGCAGGCAATCATGGTGAGAAGGTAACTCATCCCGCGGGAGGCCGGTAGTGACCCTACAATGTCATTGTAGATGTGGCTGAACCTATGTGGTGCTGGCTCGAATGTCTGGCGTGGCACCTTCACGTATGTCTGCATTTTGGTCATCTGGCAGAGTGTTCAGGCCTTGGCCCACTGACAACCTGTTTCTGGAGGCTCAGCAAGACCAACCGATTGACCACCATTTTGACAGTACTGATGGCCGGGTGCGTCAGATTGTGCACCTCATCATAAAACTGTCATCTCAATGCTATCGGCACGATGAGGTGGGGTTTGCCATTGGAATGTCGCAGAGGAGCGTCTACTTACCAGGATCGATGTTAACATCCTCCAGCCTGAGCCTGGACATTGCTGTCTTGCTTGCAAGGATCTCAGGGTCATCCTGCTGTCCCCTGCCGAGGGCTAAGTAGTCTATTCACTGGGACAGGGCCTGGATAGACTTGATTGCGGGGATGGGGCAGTGTGTCACCCACGATGTGTTGAATGTCTGTAGTGAACTCAGACTCATATGAGAGGAGTCGCTGCTGCTTGGCCGACCACAGGTCTAACACTTTATGGAAGGCAAATATTAATGGCTTCTGGTTCATGAAGACACTGAATTGTCCACCTTCCAAAAATACCTTAAGTGCCTGACTGCCAGGTACAGCACCAATTGTTCTCAGTCAAAGACGCTGTATTTGAGTTCAGGTGGCCAGAGGTGTCTGCTAAAAAAGGACAGGGGCTGCCATTCCCCTTTGATGAATTGCTCCAGTGCACCCCCTACTGCTGTGCAGGAAGCATCTACTGTGAGAGTGGTGGGTGTCTCTGGCCTGGCGTGTACCACAAGGGTTGTGTTGGCCAGTGCGTCCTTGGCCTTCTGGATGCCTCCAAATCCTATTGTCCCAGGTAATGTCTTTACCTTTCTCCGCATGATGAGGGCCACGGGGGGGCGTGGCAAGATGGCGTAAGGATCAGACGTGCCTTCCAGTCCGCTCCTGACTCTATCTTAATGTTTTGTCTAGAAATGCCCGTTAAAATTCTTTAAATGTTTAGATAACTTCAGTGCTGTTAATTTAACTTATAATGGTAAAATTGGTGGAAAAGAGCAAAAAAAAACAACAACAGATTATCAAAAAACTACATTTTCCAAAAGTTCAAGTTTTGGAGCCTACCTACAGGAAAAACATCGAGACTCAGCCTGAAATGGATCCCAGGAGAAAGGTACAGCTTTCGGATGTAGAGTTCAATATTACATCGGTAGAGCCCACTAAAGAGGGCGCCAAACAGCCTTTAGTAAAAAGAGTTACTCAGGTTCGCACATGTGCAGTAACATCTGACGGCAATGTTATGAATGAACCACTTGTAGTAACATCAGTTGAAGTACCGGCTGGGGAAAGGCATTTGTCAACTGTAGCGGTGGCACTGCAAACTGCACCTTTTGAGATAAAAGAACCTATACAACTTGATGGATGGGGAAAACCCCGGCCAGCGTCCTCCAGTCATTGCTGGAGAGGCTGTGGCAGGGGTTTCCACACGCAGCTATACTACAAGGAAGGCAACCAGAATGAAGGAAGCAAAACAAGACCCTTTGGTTATGCAGAAGAAGCAGGAATCTGTTGAGCCAGAATCTCTTCCAATTGAAAAGATTCTTGTGAATCTTGAATCTAAATTATCTTATACAATGCAGGGATTATCCAAGATTATGACTGAACTTGGTACTAGGTTTAATACTCTGTGGTGAAAATACATTCTCAACAGATGGCTGAGTTTGGAGCTTTTAAGCTTGAAGTGAGAGATAAATTTAATTCGTGTGAAGAAGATATATACGAAATACGAGATCATGTTTCAGATGTGACCAAAATGGTCAAAGACTTACAAACTCAAAATAAAGATTTGGTGAAAAAGATTGATTATTTGGAAAACCAATCCAGACGGAACAATATAAAGATTATTGGTTTGCCGGAAGGAATGGAGGGACCAGACCCAAGAAAATGTTTTACTGAATGGATTCCGCAGGTGCTGGGTCAAGAACATTTCCCGGAAGATATAATACTGGAACGTGCTCACAGAGCCTTGCGTAGAAGACCTATTTCAGGTCAAAGTCCAAGACCTGTTTTGGTTTGTTGGTTGAATTATTACGACAGAGAAATAATTTTACGAGTGGCAATTAGAAATGCACAACAGAGAAAATCACCCTTGATGATTCAAAATAATCGAGTTTTCTTCTATGCAGATTTGAGTCAAGAAGTTATGTTCCAATGACGGGAATTCAATTCTGCTAAAGAGTTGTTGTGGAAGAAAGGTTATAAGGCAACCTTTAGATATCCAGCTGTTTTGAAGGTTTTTAAGATGGTTGCCAACCAAATTTCTTTGATTCTCCAAAGGAAGCTATAGCATTTGCTCAAGAGCTGCCAATTACTCGGTTTCAACAGAGACGTAGTCGCCGCGATCTCTAAGGAGACAAGAGATGGAAGAAAAGAGCCGTGCTCCAAGAAGGAATGGTTGTAATGGTGACTCGGCAGTTGGAGCTGATTAAAAGAAGAGTTGTTCTTTTTTTTTAATTTTTTTTTAAAAAAGGAATATTAAATAATGATGATGTTAGTTTAAGATGAAGTGAGAGTTGGGGGAGAGAACTGGATGGGCACTATTTCCTGAAAGTCATCTGCTACGTGTGAGTTATCTCACACCCATTTTTTTTGGGAGTTACCGAATTGCGTGGTTTAGACGGGAGGGGGTATTTTTAACCTCCTACCTGTTATTTTTCCTTTTTTTGTATTATTAGATTAAAGAGTTAAGGGTTTTCTTTTGTGTTTATAAAAAAAAGCATAAGAAAGTATTTGATTTTTTAAAAAACTAAAAATTCATGTGGTTTTTTTTGTAAAGTTTATTCAGTAGATCAGGAATATTTGAAATTTAAATGTGAATGGGATGGATAAGTTTTTTTTAAATATTTTTTCTTTAACTTTAAGGTGAAAGGAGTGGTAATTCAGGTGCATATTATTTTGCTATTTTAGTTATAGAACGAAGGGAATAATGGTGAAAGTTATAAATTGAATTGTACAATTCTTAATGAGGCTTGAATTTTGTTTGTGGCTTATGCTCTATTTGTTGAAGATATAGATTTCGTTGTAGATGTATTTTTATTATTTGGATATCTGAATTTTAACGTAATGATTGGGGATATTTAAATGTGGTATTGGAGCTTTTATTGGGTAATTATTCAAGGTTAAAAGGGAAAAATGGTGGAAGAGTACCAAATTTGAATTGTACAATGTTTAATGAGGTTGGAATTTTGTTTTAAGATGGCAGTTTATGTGACTAATATGATGTTAGATGTGAAGTTAGTTGATATTTGGTGAAGGTTTATCTCTATAGAGAAAGTTTTATTTTTCATCTTTTTTTTTCTCATGCTACAATTTTTTTTAAAGAATTGATTATTGTTTAAGAATTTTTGATAGACAATGTTACTAATTTTACTAATTTTTTATTTTAAGTTTGTTAATTATATGTTTCATCTTAACTCTGTTAAATATATGCATTTAAGTTTGATTTAAATATGTTTTTTAAGTCTGATATCTTAGTATTAATTACTTTTCTTTTTGTTAGTATTTTAATCGGTTATGTTTTTGGTTTTTTTTGTAAGTGGGTTTTTTTCTCACATATATTATTAACTTTATTAATTCTTCACTCTTTATATTGGGGGAAGGGGGGGTTGGACTAATTTGAGTTGGGTTATTAATGTGTAATAATTATTGGGGAGGGTATACTTTATTTAGATTACTGATACTGTATTGTAATTTTATTATTTTGTTCTTAATTTTTAAATGTAATTCTATATGTTATTCATGTTATAAAATCTTAAATAAAGTTTAAAAATAAAAAAAATGATGTTGGCCACTACCGGTATGAATCGGTGATAAAAATTAATCGTACCAGTGAATTCTTGCAGCCCCTTCATTATGTGGGGTTTGAGGAAGCACTTAACAAACTCTATCTTTTCAAGCAGGGTTTAGTTCCGTGCCTGTTGATTTGACCCCCAAGGAAGTCGAACGTTTCCAACCTGAACTAGCACTTAGCAAGGTTTATATAGTAAGTCCAAATTCCCGCAGCCAGGCGCACAGTCACATTAGATGGTCTCTGTTTAGCTTCATTGCCACCACTTTGACATATTGTGGTTACTGCCACCCTCTGCTGTTGGAGAATATCCTCCTTGGTCTCAGCCCCTCAATGTAACTAAGAACCCCTAAAATGCCCCTAATGTTTTGGCCTTCATCACTACTCCTGGCAAGGCATTCTTGACACCCACAACTCTGGGTAAAAGAAAATACCCCTGATATCTCCCCTAAATCTTCCTCCCTTTGCTTTAGACAGATGTCTTCTAGTGTTTGCTACTCCGATCTGGGTTTCAGGCAAACTGAAGGGCATCTTTCACCGAGTTTCTGGTTTTCCAGCAGTTCTGGATGTCTGTCTCTGGATGCTCTGCTCCGTGGACCACCCCGCAGTATCCCATCTAGTCCTAGAGTCTCTGTGTCAGACATTCTCTGCTGACCACTGCCTGATGGCTTTGTGGTCAAATGTGTTTGTCTATGAAACCGTTCCCAGGAAGGTAAAGGGGCAAAGTCTTGCTGACTGGAACATTGTGCAGCACCAGGGACAGGCCAATCTTTCGCAACACCTAAGTCAGGTAGAACCTCAGCACATAGCAGCATTTGGTGCCCTTGCACTTTGGTTGCAAGCACAGCCACACACAATTATGGCCATGCTGGTTACACCCTTGTCCCCATTGATTGACGATGTACACGGTCCTTCTCCAGACTCTATCCATTTTGGACCCTCACATGAATAGGAAATTTGTTTTGGGAATTGACAGGGTGGTGGTGTGGGGATGGGCCAAACCTGGCTCACGTGCAGCAGGACCGAAAGTTCCTTGCACATTGCACCTGATAATCAGGTTTTACCCGAATGACAGAGATGGGTATCTCTGTGGTTCTCCCTGTCTCCTGGACCTGGGGGTCTTTGTACTGCTCCCCATCTCCTTAAGTTGGTGCTTTGTTCTCCACCACCCCCACAAGAAATCCAAGACCCCTGGATGGAGCGCAGAGGCGCAGAGAGATCAGTGAGAACACGGGTAGTTTCAACAGGGTGGGGTCCATCCAGGCGCCTGATAACAGGAGGAACCAAGTGGGAAGGAGGATGCAGGGCATTCGATAGCAGGACATTGCGAGAGAGTGGATTCCTCGAACTCTTGAGGGGAGAAGGCGCTGGTCGATCCAGCGGTTTAGGTGGGGCAGGGTATAGACATGGCAGCTGACTGGAATTGTCAGCGGGTTACTGAGACCTGGGAAAGGAGGGGAAGGAGGGTGCAGTAGTGTTCTGAGAGTGCTGAGGGAGAGGCAACATGGGTGCCACCTCAAGGCAACGGTCCCCTGATTGATTGCAGGGATGGGCTCTGTAAATAGACTCATAGATATCCAGCACAGAGCATCTTTGTCGCCCTGCCATCAGGAAGGAGATATGGAGGAATAAAAGCAGAGCAGCCAGGGAGGGAAATAGCTTCTTCCCACAGGCCGTGCGATTGACAAGGCAACATGAGCTGGATGGGAGCTAAGAATGAAAAGGGTGAGAGGAATATGGACTGATTACAACAGCTCAGCTAGCAGGAGAGAGGGGCTGAAGGGCCTGTTTCTGTTTTGTCTATCTGGACCAGCTTTTGAGTTCAAGCTTTAAAAAACCCAATCATTTTTAAATTTAATATCAACGGTACAGAATGAATCAAGAGACAAGATGCCTGTCCAGCAGCAGGCGTCGAAGGCACTTCCTGAAACGGAGGCTCTGAAACCACAGGGAGGTTCTGGACGGAAAGAGGCCCAGCTTCTTCTGGAAGGAGGAGAGGAGAGGCAGGGGAAATGCGGGGGAAGGGAAGGGGAGGGGAGGGGCTAGGGATGCCGTCCACCGTTCACCTCCCCTTTCCTCTACCCCGTTCCCCTCCCCTTTCCACTGCCCGTTCCCCTCCCACATCGCCTCCCCCTTCCAGTCCCCAGTTCCCGTCCCCCGCTCGCCTCCCCCATTCCCCTCCCCCTTCCCTTCCTCCTACTCCTAACCCTAACCCCTAACAAAATCCTAAACCTAACCTTAACACTACCGATACCCCCTACCACCACTCCACGTCCCCTAACTCTACCCCCACCCCATCCACTAACCCTAACTTTATTCCTACGCCTATGCCACCCCCTAACCCCAACCCTAATGCTACCCACCATCCCCTAACCCCAAACCTCACTCCTCCTCTACCCCACTGCTCCTACCCCCTTCCCCTATACCTAACACAAGCCCACTTCCCTGAACTATAGACCTAACCATAAACCAAGATATAGCCCTACCCCATGTCTCCTAACACTAACCCTAACTCTACCCAACTTCCCCAACCCTAAACTAAACCCTATCCCTATCCCTTACAACCTACCTCCTTCCCCTAACCCTACCTCCTACCCCTTCCCATACCCGCACCCCCTACAACTATCCCCTTCCCCTAACCATACCTCCTACACCTTCCCCATACCCACACCCCCTACAACTACCCCCTACCCTATCCCTTACAACCTACCCCCTTCCCCTAACCCTACCCCTTCCCCATACCTGCACCCCCTACCACTATCCCTACCCTATCCCTTACAACCTACCCACTTCCCCTAACCCTACCTCCTACCCCTTCCCCATCCCCGCACCCACTACCACTACCCCCTACCCTACCCCTTACCACAACCCCTACCCTTACCCCCTTCCACTACCCCCTTTCTCCTACCCCCTTCCCCTCCCCCTCCTTCCCCTAGGTTAGGGGTAGGAAGGGGAAAGGGAAGGGGGAGGGGAAGGGGAGGAGGAGAAAGGGAGGGGAAGGGGGAGGGTTAGGGGAGGGGATGGGGGAGGGGAAGGGGAGGGGGAAAGGGGAAGGGAAGGGCGGAGGGGAAGGGGGAGGTGAAGAGTGGAGGGCTGGGGTTAGGGCATAGGTGTGAGGGCAGGAGAAGGGGAAGGTGAGCGGGAGGGGGTTGGGATGGAGGAGGGGTAGAGGAGAAGAGGGGAAGTGGGTGAAGGGACATGGAAGAGGCAGGGAATGGGGTTGGCAGGGCCAGAGGGATACGACGGGGAGGGGTTCAGGCCATCATGATGTTGTCCGTCCTCTGTTCAGCTGGGATGCGAGGTTCTCTGGACTCGTGTCTTGTCTCTGAGATCGCTCCTTCTCCTGGGAAGAGAAATACGAGTGATAGAGATACTGCCTCTGAGGCCTGATCACAATGACTTTGGAGGGTCCCAACTCTTTCCCCATCATCCCCCCGACCCCTGAACACTGGAGCCTTTCCCCTTCCTCTGCTTTACCTGAGGAAGTCTGTTTTGGCGAAAACCACGATCTCTCTCTGCAGAGCTCAGAGCAACGTGTGTCCATCAGGCAACACCCTGGTTCTCCACGATATGGCAGCAAGATGTTAGACAATCATGGATGGATCAGTCGAGACCATTCAGCTGATCCATCTGAACCTACCCCACAACAATGTTACTCTCCCCTCCCTCACACCAGTACTCTCCATTTTTCTTGAATTCCTGTCCATATTAAAATCCTTTTCATGTCTTTTTTGGACCAGCCTCCGCTACTACCCCAACAATGCATTCCAGCCACCCACTACATTCTGTGTGAATAAAATGTACCCCTCACGTCTTGCCTAAATTTCCCTCAGCTCACCTTATTTAGACGTCCTCTGGTATTCTCGCCCCAGGAATGCACACAATATTCCAAGTGTGGTCTGACGAGAATTTTATACATCTGCAACGATACCTCTTGGTTTTTGAACTCAATCCACTGACTCCTGAAGGCCAGCACACAATACACCATCTTAAACTCCCTCTCAATTTGCACAGCAACTTTGAGCGATTTATGGCGCAGGATCTAAATATATCTCAGTCCTGCACACTGTTCATAATCCTGCCATTAACCAAGTGCTCTGCCCACACATTCTTGTAATCCGCATTCAATGAAGATATTGGTGTATATGAAGCTACTTTTAATGGGTCTCCAACCATCTTTGGAATAACTGTTATTCGTGCCCTTGAAAATTACTCTGGAAATAAACCTGGACCAGTTGCTTATTTAAGTACATCTGATTTACAGGATTGAACTCCATCTGTCACTTCTCTGCAAACTGGATGACCTATGACAACCTTCTACACTGTCTACAACATCTCTACCTCTGTGTGATCCCCTGACGTACCCACCCTTCCACTCCCATCATCATTCATAAAAATCACAAAGAGCAGGGGTCCCAGAGCAGATCCCTTTGGAGCGCCACTAGTCATTGTTCCATCTACTACTACCCTCTGTTTTCTGCAGACAAGCCAATTCTGAATCCACACAGCCAAGGGTCCATGGATCCCATGCCTCCAGACATTCTGAATGAGGCCTCCGTGGGGACCTTGTCAAGCACCTTACTAAAATCCTCGTGCAGCACATACAGACTTTGACCTTCATCTATTTCCGTTGACACGTCCTCGAAAAACTCAATTTGACTCGTGAAGCAGGACCTGCTCCTCACAAAACTATCCATGAGTTTCCCCAGCATGTTTGGGCATTGCCCTCGGCCCCAGCATCTGCAGACTTCCTGGCCAGTCCCTCCCTTACCCCTTCCCAGAGCTTCCGCATCCATTAGAACATCAAGCATTGCTGCCCAGTACAGGCCCTTTGGCCCATAAAGGCTGTACTGACCTTTGTAAATGTTCTCCACAACCTTTACCTGTACCACACCCATAGGAACATAGGAAGTGGGAACAGGAGTAGGACAAAAATGGCCTATCGAGCCTGCTCCGCCATTCAATATGATCATGGCTGATCTAATTTATGACCAAACTCGACCTACCCTGCCTTCTCGCCATATCCCCAAATTCCCTTATCATGTAAAAATTCTGTTCCCTTACATCCACATGCTCGTCTCAGAGACTTTTATATGTACCTATTCTACCAACCGCTACCACTTTCTCCGGTGACGCATTCAAAGCTCTCACAACTCTCTGCATAAAAAAAATCTCCCCTCACCTGAAGCGGATGCTCTCTGAGATTTGCACCTGACACTTTAGGAAAGGTTTCTGGCTGTTCATTCCATCTAAGCCCCCCACAATCTTATTTAGAATAAGTTATTAAGCTGTGGAAGGGGCAAGTTGGGAGAGGGAGGAGGGGAGAGAGCTGGTGGGGGAGGGGTGAGAGCTGATGGGGAGGGGTCAAGGCCGTGTTGGGGAGAGGGATCAGGACCGCGTTGAGGTGGTGAACGGACAGACACGGGTGGATCTACCTGCCGAAATAAAGGAGCAATAAGAAGGCCATCTCGGGATCTACCAGCATCTTCTGGGGCTTGATGTCTCAATGGAAAACCCCCTGAGGATGGAAGTAGGCCATGCTCTGCCACAGCTGGTACATGAACATCTGGCAACACAACGATATAACATGACCCGCTCTGCCTCCACACTGGCCGGGTCTATATCCTGAGGGTAAGGGGAGGTGGGTGAAGGGCTCCTCCCTGCCAATCAACATCCATCCTCATCATCCTCTCCGCCCCTCTCCCCTCACTACCCTTTCTCTCCTCACCAATACCCATTGAGACCCTCATGCACCCTTCATCGATATCCAGTCCCCAGCGAGACTCAGCCAGTAAACTCCTTCATATCCTCCAACCCCACCATCCAAGCTTGCCCCAGTGGACAACTTGACCACCCAGACCCACAACCACCTTGATATAGATCATGGGAATGGGCTGCTTGGCCTTGTTGAAGTGCTGGACCATGCAGTGAACCGTCTCGGGAACATAGACCAGACCCAGATTCAAATAAACCTCCTCTTTCTCTTGGACACAATACAAACATGTCAGCTGGATTTACCCTCCAACACCCAGTGCGTCTCCCAACTGGAGTGCCAGCCCCTCCTGCTCTCTGTAGGCCTTATGCCCCCAGTGCTCAACACAACATTGCATGAATCCAAGGGCTCAGCGAGCAGAGCGTCAACAGGCCGTAGTGGACCCGTCCGCTGCCCCATCATTCGGCTTCTGGTGAGACTGCACAAAATGTGCAGCTCTGACCGCCCTCCCTCGTGAGGCAAGGATTCACCGGGAGAGAAAAACCATTGACGTTTCGAGATGAGAAATGTTTGCAGCCGGATGTTGGCTGGGGTCGAACATGTGGAGGCTGAGTTGTTGGGACGATTCAGAGCAGGCGTTGATTTGGAAGGGCACCAAAAGGTTCTGGGGAAGTGAGTTATGGGGGAAAATACATTCGTGAAATGAATTGGGGAAACAGACTGGAGGGGCTGAGTGGCCGAATTTGGCGACCTTGTCTTGTGGTCTTGCTGCTGTCTGGAGTTGAAATGGCAAGAGGTCATGAGTTAATGGGTGAGGAGCAGGGCAGCCAGTGTCAAGGAGTCGGCACTGGTCAGAGGGGCAGGATGGAGGCAACAGAGAGGCTGCAGCGAGACAGATCGATTGAAGGAATGGGGAAGGTAGCAGCAAATGATATGCATCAGAGTGGGGGTGGGGTGGGTGCAGGTGGATCTTACCTTGACTACAGAGGAGTAGAAGTTGAGAAGAGGGACGATGACGGTGTGATCCAACTTTCGCACGATCTGCAGTTTGCGGTTCTATGGCGAGAGAGGAACATCAGCAAGGCTGGGCGATGGTTCGGAGCCCTGAGGGGCGACTTGTCCAAGTTGAGGGGGGAGGCGGGGAGGAGATTCGTCAAGAGGTGGTGAACTCCAAGGGATGCCGAAATGGGGGACTCGTCGAAAGTCGGTGGGGGGGACTTTTTGTGTTGCTGGAGCGGGGACTCGTCAGGGGGTTCAATGAAGTATCACTTCCGTTTTTATGATTGTTTTCCCAGCTTCTACTAAACAATGAATTTGCAGAAAATCTTTGATATTTGCCAGGTGTGTGTGTGTGTGTGTGTGTGTGTGTGTGTGTGTGTGTGTGTGTGTGTGTGTGTGTGTGTGTGTGTGTGTGTGTGTGTGTGTGTGTGTGTGTGTGTGTGGGGTGGGGGGTTGTGTGTGGGGAGGGGGGCTGCTGTTGTGGGTTTGTGTGACTTTCTCTGTTTCCAAACCCCATGGCTGCTTTGGTCTCTGTCAGATGCTCCTCTTTCCACCCACGCTTCAAAAATGTGTTTGGGGTGTTTGTCAATTGGGTGTAATTGTGTGAAACGTGCTCATGTGTCGCAAGGGCCTGTGAACGTGCTGTAGGCCCTAAAGTTAAATATCAGGGTTTTCCATTTCCACACAACTGCTCCTCCCCCTCACCTTGAATCTCTTGTCCTGCAAGATCTTCTTGATGGCAATCAGCTCTCCGGAGTCCACCAGCCTTGTCTGGTACACCACACCGAAAGATCCATTGTCGATGATTTTATCATCTGTGCAGGACACCACCTTGGGGACGTTGGGTCCATGACACGGTGTGGCCACCTCTGTTGTGACTTTATTGCCATGTCCTCTGGGGCAGAAGCAGCAGCATTTACACACCCAGAGGGTACACAACAGGTCATTTATCCCAACCCAGCCTTGCTGTCCAAGTTAGTCTCTACCCCTCCCTCTAACTCCCTTCCAAGGGTCACCTAAATGTCAGAATTGATCCTCTGGTGGTTTGTTCCAGCCTCTCAGTAGAAATATTGCCACCCGAGGTCCCTCTTTGATCACTCTCCTCAGACTGAGGCCAGTTCCGCAGCCGTTCACTTTGTCTACAACCCTCCCTCCATGGGAGGATCTGGTCATCCTTGACCTTCAGCACGTCCCGGGGAGATGAACCACTCTGAACCCTACCACGGGTTTAGCAGAAGCCCTCCACATTCGCAGAAGCTCAGCAACACCGTGATCTTCCATGATGCAAGTGAGACCTCGTCGCCAGAGGGAGCAGGTGGTGCAGAGAGAGCCCCACTCTTCACCGCTCAACTCTGTTGGGTCCGCCGCAGCAGAAACACTTTCTAACACCTTGATCCAGGTCCACTGGGGGAAAGAATCCTATCCCAGTTGGGGGGGTGTGGGGTGTATGCAAGGGTGGAAGTGATCTTGTAACCATGGGGGGGGAGTGGCGGGTGGAGGAGCGGTCCTGTCTCTCAGTGGACAGATCCCATTCCAGGTGGAGGGGGAGCTCTGTCCCATTTCTGTTGAAAGGTCTGCCTTCCATCCCCCTCGCAACTTCTCTTCTCCCTCAGACACCTCACACTCTCCCCTGCCCCGATTCCTCTACCACACTCTCATCCCCCACCCAACACCACCCCCATGGTTTCCCCAGTGCTTTCCGTCCCCTCGCACCCCATTCCCCCCAGCTCAACCCTATGTCCCCTATCTCAGATCCAATCTCCCTTGACATTAGCCTGTGGTGCTACCCCGTTCCTTTGTTCTCCCCTCCACTCCTTCAGACCCCATCCCTGTATCCCCTCACATGCCATTGTTCTCCCCTCCCCAGTCCCCTCCAGCTGCCCCATAAAGTGCCCTGCACTCAGGATGGGGAGAGGGGATTCAATGCAGCCTCCATTCTCTCCGCCCACACTGGGTAAAGGATGGTGCCAGAGGAGGTTCTGTCCCAGTAGGGGAGCCTGTAGCAGGCTCTTTATCTCACCCATGGGCGCAGGGTGCTTCCAAACACAACCCTGTTGATCAGAGGGTCCCTGGGATGAGACAGCGTCCTACTCCGACACGCGGGCCAGAATCCCCTTCCAAGAGAGGCATCTTTCTCGTGTTGCTGTGCCATGGCACAACTCAGCTATGGCTGCCCCATGCAGTGACATCATCACCCCCTCTGTGTCATCATCTCCCCCTTCTGTGACACCTCCCCTCTCTGTGACACCACTAGTGTAATGGGCAGGGACATCCAACCATTTAAATCCTCCTCAATTTCCCCAAGCAAGGGGAGAATAATTCAGCTGGTCTAAATTACTCGTTGTTATCTATTCTAACTCCTAGATATTTGATCCCATTTTGCCGCCACATTTGTTGACTATTTTCTCGACATTGGCTCTAATCCCTCTTCCTAAATGACATGATTTTGCACATATCCCAAAAGAACTTATACCCAGAGATCTCCCCATAGTCCTCCAGGGTGGAGCACAACTTTGGCAATGAGTGTGTCAGGTCTGTCAGATATATCAGAACAACTTCTGCAAATAAATTGATTTCATGCTCTTCCTGGCCTGTTCTGAAACCTTTAATGCCTGAATCCTGGCAAATGGCCTCAGCTAATCGCTCCATGGCCAGTACAAACTCACTCACTGGGGGAGTGGGGGGGAGTCAGACCTTGATTGGCATGCCTGTTGGCTACCTCTGTCCCTCTCATCTCGACATCAGTGGCTCAGGTTGGGAGAGTCTGTGCTGCCTCCTGCAGTGCACAGCAGCGCTGCTGGACCACCTTTATCTCCTTATTTTCATGGGCCCTCTCCAAATCTTTCCTTTCTATGATCTCACATTGGTTTCTCAGGAGAAACACTGGCAGCCAAAAAGCACCCTCTGATTCCCCTTAGATTTTGGGAACCCCGACTTCTTGAAGTGGGACAACACGTGGTTACCTATTTTCTCAAGATATGGATCCAGGAGCTTGGACCAATCTACCAGTTTGCCGTGGTCCGCCAGCATGCTTGCCAAGCACCCCAACCCTGCACTCTCGTCAGTCCACCCGCAGATCTTGTTCTCCCTGCCTGCACTAGATTTCCAGTCCCGATTCCAAAGCAACTCCATTGCAGCTATGTTCAGTCGGAACTCGAAGGACCCTGCTCACTGCACCAATTATTATGTGTGTGAAACTGATTCGAGGGTTCCCAAGGGTGGCGAATTTGAACACAGTTGTCTTTTATTGACACATGTAGTGAAGTCGCACGAGGAGTAAAAGACACACACAGACACAAACTCGCCGGATTAATCGATACACTTGCAACCACTCATGGATAGAAGACTTGACAATCAACTTGTCACATACGATACCTTGAACAGGTCATTCATTCACTCATTGATCTTGGATGCCTGTGGGTGGTAGGGGATATGCAGGTGGCCCCAAATACTTGGCATCACCACCCATTGCTGGTCAGACGTTACCCGATAGGGTATTCCACATATGGAGCATGCTTAAATGGCACTTGGTCGGCCCGCTGGCAGGACATCCGAGTATGTGCTGACCATCGTGAGAACATATCACTTTTTATTTTGGCAGGGGTGAGGCCTGATATGGTCAATTTATCAGACTTGGCCAGCTCCCGAACCCCAGCGAATGTGGCCCTTGGTTTTAATTGCTGACAAATAGGGCATTTGGCCATCACAGTTCTTGCAACATCATGAGACCCCCAGATCCTCTGGCCATCATAGTGCCCCCATATGCCCACATTTATGATGCACCAATGCTGCCAAGGCTCCGGGGTCTCTCTGCTTGGGGAAAAAAGTGGCAGAGCATATTTGAGCAGCTCAGTCCACAGTGGCATCGCGTCAGCTTCAGCGGATTTCCTGGAGGTGTGTCCATCCACGTGGTGGACCCTGACTATTCTTTTGTTGTTCCACCTCTCAGAAGATCTGCCAGTGCTGTTGTCCTCAGAGCAGGCAGCCATGGATCTGCCTCCCTGTCTCCTGACGCCGACCCATCCACACTGACGTGCTGTTTGGCACAGCCCAGAAATCCTGTGGCACTGATCGGAAAAGAGGCTCCTGGGCCCGCCTGGTTGTCCCTTTTCGGATCAGTGCCACAGCTGCCAGCTTGGACAGTTGGCTCTCCCCTCCACCTCACCCTCTTATGTCAGTACTTTATCTGTTGTGGGCTGGAACGCTCCCACTTTACACCGTTGTTTTTCGCACATCCACCAGCTGGAGCCGTCAGTAAACCAAGCTTTTTCCTGCTGTCCAGCATCGAGGGTGTTGAACGGTTTGCCCCAGGCCATGGTGCCAAGCTCTTCTCGGGGTCATTCAAGTGGGAGGCTGTCACTTTCGGACAGGACATGATCTGTTCTTGCAAGTGGCTCAGCCCTTCGGGCCCGGCCACTGTGCGGTCTGCCATGTACCACTTCTTCGGTCCGCTGTGAGTGGCATCCGCAGATTTAACCCATCACATGTTGGGGAGGTGTGGCTGGAGTGTGACTGTCTCTGCTGCCATCTGGTTCTCTGTGGTGAGCAGGCGAGCATCTGACACTCAGATGGGGAGTCGCGGGAGGCAGCTTCCAGGAGGGAATTGAACCAGAAGCTGTGTGGGACTCGGCGACCTTGCATCTTTTGCTCGAGGCTCCACTAGACCATTGTCTTCATTGCAGAGACAAGTCATTCAAAGGGTCTTCCAGTTTTGAGGGGTTGGGGGGTGCTTGTGGTCAGTGGCAGTGGTGTTCAACAGCGTGTTTTACCATTTAAGAAGCCATTTGTTGTTCAGGTCATCAATGAAGCAGAGAGTTTTTTTTTCTGGGCAACATTGTACAGTAGATGGAGGGACAGGGTGAGATGGGGAATATGTTGGCACCAGTAACCCAAAAGACCCACAAAACTTTGTGCCTCAAATTGTTGGTGGGCACTGCAATGAGGATTTTGCTTTGAGCAACCATTGATATTTCTCTGCTGCCTGGATGCTCAGGAAAATGACTGTTGGACTAGGACCCTGGACCTTTTCCAGGTGGTGCCTCCCTGGTGCCAGTGTCTGGGGTGTTGCTGCTAAAGTGGGCCAGAGGTTGTGGTACATGGAGATACCAATGACATAGGGAGGAAGAGGGAAGAGTTCCTGAAAAGTGGGTCCAGGGCATCTGGTGAGAGCTGAAAAGAAATAGCATGAGGGGAGTCATGTTGGGATGACTGTCTGGGCCATGCGACAGTGAGAGCAGGAACAGAATGAGGTGGAGGATGAAGGCGTGGCCTGAAGGTGCGGGTTAAGAGCTCCTTGAGGGCATCCTATTTGCCTTGCTCGGGAGGCTGATGTCAGAAGTCGATGAGCCTTGCTGCCATGTCCTGATGAGCAAGAACATCATGGAGGAGTAATGGATGTCATCAGCGGTGATCTCTTGGAGGTGGAACTGATCCTTGGCCTGTTTGAACCCCACGTGTGGCTGCGACATCCAGAACATTGACAGCTTCAACCAAACCATCTGAAGAGCCGCCTGGACCGTGATCTTCACGTCCAACTGAAGGGCTGGGTCCTGCTGAGGTCACCACTGTAGCAGACACTTCCATTGAAGAGAGAAGTGGGAGGGGGTAGGATATTGGGGATGGGGGTGGGGGGTGGTTTCTTTATTCTTTCTTTTATAGATGCCACACATTAGATGAGCATTATTATTAATTGTGTGAATTTGTTGTGGTTTTAAGTTTATAAATATTTTTAAAAAATGATCGGCAGGACCACGAGTGGCAGATAGGATGATGGGGACTCTCTCCCCCCAACCCACCCACCCCAAATATCAATGGGATAAACCGGGTTCATTGTCAATGTCGTCGAGGATCCCTTCCACCTGCCCACAGCATTTGGCAGCTCTTCTCATCAGGAAAGAGGTCGAGGAATATCGGAGCCAGTAGCACCAGGCCCAGAAACAGATTCTTCCTGCGAGCAGTGAGAATGGAGAATGATGGATGACCGGCTCAGACAAAGACTCCATGACTCTGCTATTGATTCAACAGAATTTATTTCTTTTTTGGGAGGGACTGCACGTGTATCATTTGTCTCTCTGTGCATAGGTCCGGTTGTGTGTTTGCAGAGATTTCCACCATGAACACAGTTTCCTCGGGTTAAATTTGAACGGGTACAGAGGAGCTTTCCTGGATTGGAGAATGTATCTCATGAAACAAAGGTGACTGAGTTCGGGCTTTTCTCTTTTTCACCCCAAAATTAACTTTATTCTAAAATTATACACCAAGAGGACAACTGTTCCATGTCTTTTCTCATCCTCGTGTTGCATGCCTATATTCCCTTCACTGCAAATGTTCTCTGTTTAGCATCATTCCACCACTTTGACACCTTGTGGTTACTCCCTGCACTCTGTGGTTGAAGGGGTTCCCCTTAGTCTCCGCCCCTCAAGACCCGGAGGATTAGAGTCCTTCCCCACAGCACCCTCGTGTTGGCTGCGCCAAGCCTCAGTGCATCTCTCAGCAACCTGGAATAGGCCGGTGGGCAGCATTCCCTCACCCACATCTCCATGTGCTAAAAGACCAGCAGGTTAACATCGAACAGTTATGCCCTTCAGACCTCAATGTTGCGCTGACCTATCAATTCCAAGCAAAATAAAAACTAGACCCTTCCTCCTTCATAACCCTCCATTCTTGCAATGGAGGGAGTGCAGAGGGGATTCACCAGGCTGATACCTGGAATGGCAGGAATGACTTATGACGAAAGATTGCGCAAATTGGGATTGTACTTGCTGGAGTTTAGAAGATTGAGAGGGGATCTCATAGAGACATGTAAAATTCTGGCAGTACTGGACAGAATGGATGCAGATGGGATGTTTCCAAGGATGGGAAAATGCAGAACCCGGGGCCATGGTTTGAGGATAATAGGCAAACCATTTAGGACCGAGATGAGGAGGAATTTCTTTACCCAGAGAGTGGTGAATCTGTAGAATTCATTGCCACAGAGGGCAGTAGAGGCAGGTTCATTAAATATGTTTAAGAGGGAATTAGATATATTTCTTCAGTATAAGGGTATTAAAGGTTACGGAGGGAAGGTGGGGATGGGGTACTGAAATTTAAGATCAACCATGATCTCGTTGACTGGCGGAGCAGGCTCAAAGGGTCGAATGACCTACTCCTGCTCCTATCTTCTATGTTTCCTTCATTCATGTGTCCAAGAAGCCCTTAAATGCCGCTAATATTTCAGCCTTCATCACCACTCCTGGCAAGGCATTCCTGGCATCCACAACTCTGTGTAAAAACAAGTACCCCTTATATTGCCCCTAAACCTTCCTCCCTTTGCTTTGGGCTTCTAGTGTTTGCTTCTCTTATCTGGGTTTCAGGCAGACCAAAGGGCATCTTTCACTGAGATTCTGGTCTTCCAGCAGTTCTGGATGTCTGTCTCTGGATGCTCTGCTCAGGGGACCACCCCGCAGTATCTCATCAAGTCCTAGTCTCTGTGTCAGCAGGAATTCCATGCTGACCACTGCCTGATGGCCCTGTGGTCAATAGTGTTTGTCTATGCAACCATTCCCATGAAGGTGATGGGGCAAAGTCCAGCTGACAAGGACATTGTGTGGCATCAGGGCCAGACCAATCTTTCGCAACACCTGAGCCAGGTAGAACCTCAGCACATAGCGGCTTTTGGTGCCCTTGCACTTTGTTTCCAAGCACAGCCATACACAATAGCCATGCTGGTTAGGGTTATTCCCCCATTGATTGACGATGTACATGGTCCACCAGACTCTATCCATTTTGGACCCCCACATGAATAGGAAATGTGTTTTGGGAATTGACAGGGTGGAGGTGTGGGGCTGGGCCACACCTGCCTCACATGCAGCAGTACCAAGAGCTCCTTGCACCTGATGACCAGGTTCTACCGGATTGACAGAGTTGGGCATCTCTGTGGTTCTCCCTGTCACCTGGAACTGGGGGTCTCCTTACAGCTCCCCATCTCCTTGAGTTGGTACTTTGTTCTCCACCATCACCACAAGACAACCAAGACCCCTGGATGGAGGGCAGAGGCGCAGAGAAAACAGTGAGAATACGGGTAGTTTCAACAGGGTGGGGTCCATCCTGATGCCTGATAACAGGAGGAAACCAATGGGGAAGGAGGATGCAGGGCATTTGATAGCAGGTGGGGCAGGGTGTAGACATGGCAGCTGACTGGAATTGTCAGGGGGATACTGAGACCTGGGAGAGGAGGGGAAGGAGGTTGCAATTGTGTTCTAACGAGAGAGTGCTGAGGGAGAGGCAACATGGGTGGAACCTCAAGGCAAGGGACCCCTGAATTTTTTGCAGGTATGGGCTCGGTAAATAGACTCACAGATATCCAGCAAAGAGCATCTTTGTCCCCCTGCCATCAGGAAGGAGATATGGAGGAATAAAAGCAGAGAAGCCAGGGAGGGAAATAGCTTCTTCCCACAGGCCGTGAGATTGACAAGGCAACATGAGCTTGATGGGAGCTAAGAATGAAAAGGTGGAGAGGAATATGGACTGATTACAACAGCACAGCCAGCAGGAGAGTGGGGCCGAAGGGCCTGTTTCTGTGTTGTCTATCTGGACCAGCCTTTTGAGTTCAAGCTTTAAAAGACCAAACCATTTTTAAATGTAATATCAACGGTATAGAATGAATCAAGAGACAAGATGTCTGTCCAGCGGCAAGCGTCGAAGGCACTTTCTGAAACAGAGTCTCTGAAACTACAGGGAGGTTCTGGCCGGAATGAGGTCCGGCTTCCTCTGGAAGGAGAAGAGGAGGCAGGGATAATGTGGGGGAAGGGGTGCCTTCCTACATTCACCTCCCATTTCCTCTACACCGTACCCCTCTTCATTTCCCTGCCCATTCCCCTCCCTCATCACCTCCCCATTTCCTGTGCCCCGCTCGCCGCCCACGCTCCCCTCCCCAACCTAACCCTAACCCCTAACAAACCCTAACCTTAACGTTAACACTACCGATACCCTTAAACACTACACCACGTCCCCAACCCTAACTCTTATTTCCACCCTGTCCTCTAACCCTATCCCTACGCTGTCCCCTAAACTCAACCCTAATCTTACCCACCTTCCCCTAACCCCAACTCACACCCCACCTCTACCTCCTACTCCTACCCCCTTCCCCTAAACTTAACAAAAGCCCACTTCCCCGAACTCTAAACCTAACCCTAAACCTCGACCTAACCCGAGCCCACATCTCCTAACCCTAAACCTAACTGTACCTCTACCCGTCCCTGACCCTTATCTTAATTCTACCCACCTTCCCCAACCCTAAGCTAAACCCTACCCCTATCCTCTACACCTACCCCCTTCCCCTAACCCTACCCCATACCCGCATCCCCTACCACTACCCCATTACCTACCCCTACCCTCTCACTACCCCCCTTTCTCCTACCCCCTTCCCCTATCCCTCCTTCCCTTAAGTTAGGGGTAGGAAGGGAAGGGGAGGGGAAGGGGAGGAGGGGAAGGGTAGGAGGCGAAGGGGAGGGGGAAAGGAGAGGGGAAGGGGAGGTGAAGGGAGGAGGGCTAAGTTTAGGGCATAGGTGTGAGGGTAGGTGAAGGGGAAGGTGAGTGGGAGGGGATTGGAATGGAGGAGAGGTAGGGGAGAAATGGGAGGGGAAGTGGGTGAAGGGATATGGAAGAGGTGGGGAATGGAGATGGCAGGGCCAGAGGGAGAAGGGGAGGGGTTCAGGCCATCATGATGTTGTCCGTCCTCTGTTCAGCTGGGATGCAATGTTCTTCTGGACTCGTGTCTTGTCTCTGAGATCGCTCCTTCTCCTGGGAAGAGAAATACGAGTGATAGAGATGCCATCTCCGAGGCCTGATCATGATGACTTTGGAGGGCCCCAACTCTTTCCCCCTCACCCCCCTCCCTACCCCTGCACACTAGGACCCTTCCCATTCCTCTGCTTTACCTGAGGAAGTGTGTTTTGGAGAAAAGCACGATCAATCTCTGCAGAGCTCAGAGCAACGTGACTCCATCAGGCAACACCCTGGTTCACCATGACATGGCAGCAAGATGCTGGACAAATCATGGATGGGTCAGTCGAGTCCCTTCAGCTGACCCATCTGAACCTACCCCACAACAATATTACTCTTCCCTCCCTCTCACCAGTACCTTCTGTTTTTCTTTTATTCCTGTCCCTATATTAAAATCTTTTTCATGCCTTTTTTGGATGAGCCTCCAGTACCACCCCTGGCAATATATTCCAGCCACCCACTACATTCTGTGTGAATAAAATATCCCCCTCACATCTTGTCTAAAGTTCCCTCATCTCACCTTATTTAGACGTCCACTGGTATTCTCGCCCCAGGAATGCACACAATATTCCAAGTGTGGTCTGACGAGAATTTTGTACATCTGCAGCGTTACCTCTCAGTTCTTGAACTCAATCCCCTGACTCCTGAAGGCCAGCACACAATACACCATCTTAAACTCCCTCTCAATTTGCACAGCAACTTTGAGCGCTTTATGGCGCAGGATCTAAATATATCTCAGTCCTGCACACTGTTCATAATCCTGCCATTAACCAAGTGCTCTGCCCTCACGTTCTTGTAATTCGCATTTAATAAAGATATTGGTCTATATGAAGCTAATTTTAATGGGTCTCCAAACTTCTTTGGAATAACT
The DNA here is from genome assembly GCF_036971445.1 of Narcine bancroftii. Classification (NCBI taxonomy): domain Eukaryota; kingdom Metazoa; phylum Chordata; class Chondrichthyes; order Torpediniformes; family Narcinidae; genus Narcine; species Narcine bancroftii. The sequence goes on along the minus strand of NC_091479.1, from coordinate 26,532,287 downwards.
GTTATTCGTGCCCTTGAAAATGACTCTGGAAAAAAACCTGTACCAGTTGCTTGTTTAAGTACATCTGTATTTACAGGATTCAACTCCATCTGTCAGTTCTCTGCAAACTGGATGACCTATGACAACCTTCTACACTGTCTACAACATCTCTACCTCTGTGTCATCCCCTGACGTACCCACCCTTCCACTCCCATCATCATTCATAAAAATCACAAAGAGCAGGGGTCCCAGAGCAGATCCCTTTGGAGAGCCACTAGTCATTGTTTCATCTACTACTACCCTCTGTTTACTGCAGACAAGCCAATTCTGAATCCACACAGCCAAGGCTCCATGGATCCCATGACTCCCGATGTTCTGAATGAGGCCACCGTGACGACCTTGTCAAGCACCTTACTAAAATCCACGTGCAGCACATACAGACTTTGACCTTCATCTATTTCCTTTGACACCTCCTCGAAATACTCAATTTGACTCATGATGCAGGACCTGCTCCTCACAAAACTATCCATGAGTTTCCCCAGCATGTTTGTGCATTGCCCTCGGACCCAGCATCTGCAGACTTCCTGGCCAGTCCCTCCCTTACCCCTTCACAGAGCTTCCGCATCCATTACAACATTAAGCATTGCTGCCCAGTACTGCCCAGTACAGACCTTTGTAAACGTTCTCCACAACCAACTAACCCTTACCCATACCACACCCATAACTATGGGTGGATTAAATATCCAATTAACTTCTTTCTGAAGTAATGCATCATGAATTTGATGTTGATTCCAATTTTGAATAACTTTTCATAATTCTCGTTCAGCTCCTTTAAAGTTAGATCCATTATCAGAACATAATTCTTTTACTTGACCACGTCTAGGAATAAAACGCCAAAGAACATTAATAAAAGAGTCTGTATCAAGCAATGACGCTACTTCAATATGAATTGCTCTCATAGTCAAACAAGTGAAAATAACTCCATATCGTTTTTCAACACTTCGTCCTCACTTTACTTGCAAAGGACCAAAATAATCAACTTCCACGGATGTAACTGGGAATTCATCAGGTGAAACTCTGTCCTGTGGTAAATCTGCCATTTGTTGTTGTCCAGGTTTTCATTCTCTCTGTTTGTCACAAAGAGATGAAACCTCATGATTTCATTATTAATATATTTAAGCACTGATGTTCTATCAGTCCAAAACACAGGATCTGCTAACTCCATCTGTAATTCTCTTCTTAACATAGCGTCCATTTTGCTCGCCATAATAGCAGCAGTCAATTCCATTCAAGGTCTGGTGACTGACTTTAATCGAGCCACTCTGGCTTTTCCCATTACAAATCCACCATCGACTCGCACTTGGTTATTTCACAGGACTCAGTAACTGACAGGATCAAAACCACCTTCACTTACATCAGAAAAATGGTGTAACTGAGCAAATATGGCCACTCCAAAGTCTGTTGACGTCAAAACTTCCAAGTATTTGAAGACGCTCAATCTAATTTTTCCAATCCAATGGATTCTGGATTAGTTTCATCCCATCCAAATTTTCTTCTGCACAAAACTGGTATTTGGCCGGGCTGATCATTAGGCTGAATTCAACCAGTCGGGAGAAGAGGGTGTGCAGGTGAGATTTGTGTTGTGCCCAGTCTCTGCTGGCGACAAGAATGTCATCCAGATAAATGAACACAAAATTCAAATCCCTGCGCACTGTATCCATGAGGTGCTGGAAGGTCTGGGCGGTGTTCTTGAGCCTGAAAGGCATGCATAAAAATTCGAACAAACCGAAGGGGGTGATGTTGGCCGTTTTGGGGATGTCCTCGGGGTGCAATGGGATTTGATGATACACGCACACCAGATTGACCTTGGAGAATACTCTCATATCATGCAGATTGGCCATAAAGTCCTGAATGTGAGGGATGGGGTAACGGTCAGATACTGTCATGTCATTAAGCCGTCGATAATCTCCGCAGGGGTGCCAGCCATCGGAGGCTTTTGGGACCAGGTGGAGCGGTGAGCCCCAGGGCTGTCAGAGCGACGAATGATCCCCAGTTCCTTCAGATGCGAGAACTCCTCTTTCGTTATCTGGAGCTTATCTGGCGGGTTTAACAGTAATGTACGATAAATTGTATCAGACACTGTGACCCCAGGTTCACAGTTGGGAGAATATTTAATGGAGATGTACAGTCGACGACCTTGGCAGATACTGAGACACTGTGTTCACAGTACTGAGAAGGTTTAACAGAGAAGTATGGTAGTATAAGGCAGAATCTGTGACTCCAGGTTTACAGTAGTAAGAAGGTTTTAAAATGATGTATAATAAACTGAGGCAGATACTGTGAAATCTGGTTCACTGTGGGTGGAGGTTAATGGTGATGTACAGGAGACTATGTAGATACATTGATACTGGGCTCAGAGTGGGCAAAAAAAGCTTTATTGGTGTTGTATGGGAAACTGAGGCAGTTACTGTGACACCGGGTTCATAGTGGGGAAAATGTTGAACAAAGTTGTACGATAACCTTTGGCGAATACGGTGACACCAGCTTCATATTGGGGAGAATTTTTAATGATGATGTACACTAAACTGTGGCAGATACAGTAACACCAGGCTCACATTGAGGAGAAGGTTTACTGGTGATGTACGGTAGAGTGGCAGGCTCTGTAACACCGAGTTCACAGTAGTGAGAAGGTATAATAGTGATGTACGATAAACTGTGGCAGATACAGTAAAACCGGTCTCCCAATGGGGAGAAGGTTTAATGGTGATGTGTGGTAAACTTAGGCTGATACTTTAACACGAAGTTAACAGGGGGAGAATGTTTAACGTTGATGAACGGTAGATTGAGGCAGAAACTGAGAGTCAGCATTCACAGTAATGTGAAGGTTTAACAGTGATTTACTATAAACTGTGTTAGATACTGTGACAAGATGGTGCAGAGGGTAGACATGTGGTTCCACCCTTCCCCAGTTAGACTATTAAATGCTCGATTTTAAAAGTTGTAAAAGTGATTAAAAATACTGTTTATAGATTTTGGAATTGTGAAGGATCAAAATAGCTACAAATGTGAAAAAATCGAAAACTCAGTTCCAGAAGAAATTACCTTACAAAAGTGTTGAAGAATTATGGCCGAGGTCAACTTGAAGCAACGGAGTTGTCGACTGGCGTCTCCAAGCCTCAGAGGATTCCTGCCCGGCGAAGTATTCCGTCGGCACCACTTGCGCTATCGCAAGATGGCACCAGCTCAGCGATGAGTTCAGCGGTTTCGACTCGTGCACTCATGAACACAGGCGTGAGGGTGGGCCAGCTGAGCGAGGACAGGCCCATGAGCCTGCAGCATTGCCTGGTGGACAGGAGAGGTACAGTGTAGCATCAGAAGACGCACCTGCGCAGTCGGTGGCCCTACCGGGCATGCACAGTGCGTCGGGGGTCCATGAACCTTTGGAGACGGTGTGGGCTATGGGGGAGCCCGAGCGATGGCCAGTTGACGAGGTAGGCATGCTGTTGTCGGGTGTCCAGACCTGCAGCTGCACTGGAAGAGGACCTACTGCTTTGGAGGAAGAAGAGAGCTCAACTTCATTAGAGTTTGAAGAACTGGGGACTGAGGCAAAAGTCGGTCGGCCTCAAAGGGAGGTGATGGATCCTGGATTGGATTCTGTGTTTGCAATTCTGGGAGGGATTGCTCAGCTCATGGAAGATATGGCAAATATATCAATGCAGATGACTCATCAGATGACTCAAGGATTTTTGGAAATGAAAACTCAAATGAACACTGTGTGTGAAGAAATAACTTTTATGAAGCAAGATATTAATGTAGTTAAGAGTGATGTTACGAGATGGACACGATTAGTGGACACTGCAAGAACATTTTAAAAAGATTGAGGAGGCTTTCTTGAATGCAAGTGTCAAGTGGAGCGTAATAGAGAAAAAATGGAAATAGTGGAAGATCCTTTTGTAGATTAGGGGATTCAGAAGAAGGAATTATTGAAGAAGTTTGACTCATTAGAAAACCAATGTCGTAGAAATAATCTTAAGATAGTAGGTCTTCCGGAAGATATGGAAGGTTCGGATCCCGTGAAGGTTTTGAAGAAATGGATCCCAGAAGTGAAGGGCAGGTAATTTGTTCCAGATGGACTGGAATTAGATCGAGCGTTAAGGAATAAACCGTTTCCAGGCCAATTACCACGAGCAGTTTTGATTCCTTGTTTTAAATAACAAGACAGAGAGATGATCCTCCGATTGGTGGTGCAGAAAACACGGCAAAATCAGGATCCACTGATGGTTCAAAATAATAGGGTTTTTTTTAATGCAGTTCTGAGTCAAGAAATTATCAGAAGAGACCGAGAATTTAATTCAGCCTTAGAAGTATTGTGGCAAAAAGGATATAAATTTGCTTTTCGTCATGCAGCAGTATTGAAAGATTTTTACAGGAATTTTCAATCTCAGTTTTTTGAGAATGACCATGATGCTTTAATACTTGCTAATTCATTGCCAGATGTACGAGGAAATGGGCAATCGTCACCATTGTCACCGAAGGGAAGGGTCAATGGGAATGGAAATGGGAAGATTGGAAAATATGGAAAGAATGGGAAAAAAGTTGAATTGACGCAAAGTCTTCTCGATATTGAAGATCCGGAACAATCAGTGGGACTGGAATCACTGGGTTGAATGTTTTTGTTTCAGTACTTTGTGAAAGTCTGACTGGGGGTGGGTGACACTGAGTCCTTTAGTCACCTGCCACTTGTGGACTTTACCGCACCCAAATTTTTAGGGGGCTACTACTTTTGAGTAGCTTGTTTTGGGATTGATTTTTCTCTCTTTTTTGGAATTTTTCAAATAGGTGGGGATTAGAATACTGTGAGACTTAGAAGGGGTGCATTATTTTATAGTAGGATTCACATTTGTGAGGTTTAACAGTGATATACTATGAACTGTGTCAGATACTGTGACACCATGTTCACAGGGGGAGAACGTTTAACAGTGATTTACGGTATGTTGAGGTAGATAATTTGACACCAGGAGTAAAGTGGGGATCAGGTTTAATGGTGATGTACTGTAGACTAAAGCAGATGCTGTGACACCAGGCTCATTGTATTGTTCATTTATCTTAATTACAACATCTAATTTATATGCTCCATTTTTTTGTGGCAACTTCCAAACATTAGATAAACTTCTATTCTAATCAGATTTTGTTCATTTAAATAGGTCACCACTAAAAGCCCAAATCGTTTGATCTCTTAAGTATTGCTGCTCAAATTAAATTCTTTACCTGGGTTTGGGTTCAACGGCACTTCAGTTTGCTTCATTAATTTTTCAGCCCCTCGTTTTGTGCTTTCTGCTTTGCTCAGCCCATTCGCCAAATGGGCATCCAACTCTGTCTTCTCAGCTTGACCCAACATCTCCTCTGTAAACTTAAGCAAACCAAAAAGACTAAAGTCAAAATTTTCACCTTGGCATTTTCAAAAACAAAAATGACGCTGTGACTTGCAGTTTCACATCATCAACCCACTTGCGCAACTGGCAAGCAACTGCACCGCATCCTACAGCTGGAAAATTGCAAGAGAACTGCTTGGTTAAAGCAAAGATTCCACCCAGTCACCCCATTAAAGGCCTCCAAGTTAACAACAGATATCAACCTGAAAGTTAAATACAAAGATCTGTATCAGGAAGATTAACGGGCTTTAAAAAAAAATCATTTCCACTATTGAAAGAAAACTCCTCAGGGAATACCAGGCTCTTGTTGAACAATTCCTGTTGTATTCCTCAAAATGGTTTGAATCTTGATTTCAAGCAGAGTCATTTGGTGAGATTGTTGGTCCAGAACAAACCCTGCCGACACACTCCCTTAAATATCTGCAAAGTCGTGGCTCAGCTCTGCTCCATGCTTAACCTATCGAGCTTTTCTGAAGAGAAAATGGACTTCAGATGCTGGTACGTTGAGTCACAAAAACACCCTAATGCTTCCCTGAACAACACACCTCTATCTGAAAACCAACAAGAACCTTCCCGAGTGGTAAATATCAACAAGACATAATATCATGTAACTGTTGTGTTTGTGTCGTTGGAGAATTGCCTTTCCATTCAATCAGAATTAGAGTTTTGGGTGCCATATTTGAGAAAAGCTGTGCTGGTGTTGGAGAAGGCCAGAGATGATTTACTGGAATAATATCAGGAATGAAAGGGTTAGTGTATGAGGAACAATTGTCGACTCTTCGACTGTACTAGTTGGAGTACAGAAGGATAAGGGGGACCTCAGAGGCATTTCAAATGCTGGAAGGCTTGGACAGAGTACATATGGCAAAGATATTTCCCATGGTAGGGGATTCTAGGACAGGAGAGCATAATTTCAGGATAAAAGGGTGTCAATTTAAAACAAATGTGGAAAAATTGATTGTGTCAGTGGGTCATGAAACCCACGTGACGTCATTGGGTGTATTAAAGGCAGAGATTGACAAGGAATCAAGGGTTATTGGGAGAAAGTTGAGGAGTGGGGGTGAGTGGAAGAATGGTGGAACAGACTCGACGGGCCTACTTCTGCTCCTATATCTTGTGATCTATATCCTGCTGGAGATCTAGTCAACCCTCCTCTTGAATTCCATTCTTAGAAAACATTCTGCATCGTGGTTTTATGTCACGTGAACCCATTTCCAATTGAATCCCATGTTACAAGTAACCCAATGCAAATTCTGCATTGAGAGGACTGCAGCTTCCTAATTTTAAAAATTGTTATGGAGCAGCTCAAATGAGATTTCTTGCTTCTTTTTTTGAAAGGGTTAAAATAGAATCAAATAAAATAGGAGAGGGAAAAGCAGAAGAATTTATGTACAAGTGGGAATCAAAATTAATGGTTGGTGATAAAGATACACAATTGTTGAAACATTTGATTAATATATGGAATAAAATAAATGATGAAATTGGTGTAAGTAGATGTCCATCACCCAGAATGGCTTTGATTCAAAATCCTCGTATCTTTTTTAAAGGATCATCAATTTCTGGATAGCTGGTTTCATAAGGGGATTATAAATGTTGAAGATTGTTATGAAAGGGGTCAATTAATGTCATTTGAGCAACTGAGAAATAAATATCGTATAACTCATCACAATCTTTTTGCTATTTCCAACTTAGAGGAATTGTTAAAAACAATTATTTGATGATGTCCTCTTTATTACAAGTAGGAACTTTTAAATGAGGAGTTCATAAGTTGAGACAAAGGTGGGAAATGGATCTGAATATTGTAATTGTTTGGCAAATATGGGCAGATCCATATAAGGATCTCAATGTAATATACAAATTAGTTCAGTATAATTGTTTTGACATCAGTCATGTAGCAGATGTCAGAAAGGATTTTATCTGAAAGCTGCACCTGGAGTCAGGTGACTCAGGCTGTTGGATTTGAAAAGCTCTACAGGAAGATGATTTGGCAATAGAGATCACGTGATCCAGGGGAGATGTATTAATTCACTTCAACTCAGCAGTCTGGAACTATTGACCAGAGTTCCACACTGCAGCAGTGAGGAAGGAATTCACAACTAGTTTTTCTTCTACAGTTACTTCTTACACCAGTGAAATTGAATAGAATAAAATCAGAATTATCAGATCAATGTTTTAGGTGTGTTGAAGATGTTGCAACTTTCTTGCATTCAACTTATCTTTGTCCTAATGCAAGATCTTTTTGGGGAGAATTACAATATTAATGGAACAAGTTATAGGATATGTTTTTCCGCAGAATCTGACCTTAATTTTATTAGGAAATATTGAAGGAACAAGGCACAAATTAAATCTATTAATATATCAATTTAAATTAGTTAAATTAACGTTAGCGGTGATGAGGACATGTATTGCATTTACTTGGAAATCAGATATATATAGATATATTTTTTTAGGGATGCCAAGATGACATGAAATATTCAAAGTTGTATTCCTTTGGAAAGAATTACATATAGCTTGAGAAATATATACTCTATGCTTTTGCAAATTTGGCAACTGAATATTCAAATATTAGGCTTCAATTTGTAATAATGCCCTTTCCATCCCTCTAGACATGTGAGATTCTCCTCTAAGTTCAAAATCTTTTATTTAGATTTGTTAGATTTCCTCACCACCGCGAACTCTGTGGAAGTGGAGGACTAGTGCAGGGCACCATAAAACAGAAAGACCACACCCCACCAACATCTCAGAAGCAGAGGATTCAATCCATGGGTCAGTGACCAAGGAAGCAGACCAGTGAGGGGTTCTGCAACTGAAAGACCCACATAGGTGGCAGGCTGTTGGTGACTTGAGGAGAGGAACCCACACAGACTGCGGGCTTCTGGACAAAGCAATCAAGGAACTCACACCAGGCTGTGGATTGCTAAAGTGGGTCAGAATTGGCTAAAAGGATGTCAGGTATCAGACCTTGGATGAGTGAGTGCTAAATGGTTCCTAATTATGTCAGAGGTTCAAAACTGGAGCTCACATTGCCAATGACTTGGATGGTCTGTGAGCATTGAAAGAGAATCCACAGACCCTCAGTGACTTAGCCCAGGGTTCAGGGTGGCAGGGGATGGTGGGTGGAAGAGGCATTTCAGGCAATTTCTGCCAGAGGTGAGTCTGTCTGTCTTACAGCTGGAAAAAAGCAATTTTGTGTGATATGACACTTTTTAATTACATGACAGTAAATTGTCTGCTGAAATACAGAGAGAGGTTCAAGTTTCAAACTATTACAAACTCCACTCACCAGATTATAGCTCTTCCCACTTTTTTTTTGGAAGGACACCATTGATTTTATCACAACTCCTCTGCTGCGTCTGTCCTGTGACAGATTATATATTTTATATTGTATATAGAGATGTTTTTGAAAGAGATGAATTGGAGGAGTCGTTTAGGTCACAAACAAACACATACACTTCACAATACAGCTCTTATTTAAAATGCAAGAGCTTGGCTGAGAGTGAGTCATTCAGGCACCAAGAGCCTTTGCAAAGACAAAACAAGGAGACTGTTTTACTAAAGAATTTCAAAAGCAGGTGTAAATGGATTATTGCTTTTAAAGGAACAGATGAATGGACTCAGAAGTTTGGGTCCGGTGCAGTAATCTGGCTGGTTCCAGTTTGCTGTTCTAAGAAGTTCATGTGGTTTTGCAAGCAGAGAGGAGAGACCAAGTAGGCTTTTTTCTAAAAAAGAGAGAGAGAGAGAGAGAGAGAGAGAGAGAGAGGGAGAGAGAAAGAGAGAGAGAGAGAGAGAGAGAGAGAGAGATGGCAAGCTGGCATCTTGTTTTGAAGACGGGGTGTTAGTTCTCAGTTCAGCGTGTTGAAAAACTTTGTTGTCCATATAAGAGGAAATAGCTGGATAGAAATGATGTTTCACTTGAAAAAAGGGAAACAAAAGGAACTCTATGGTGACCTGCAGAAGAGGTTATCATTTGGAAAACCCTGATGGGTCAAGTTTCTTTGGCAAGACACCAAAATGGCTGATCAGAGGGAATCAGTTTATGTGTGTCCAATGAGCAAGCAATCCCTCTCTGAAACCAATAAGAGCCTTCCTGGAGGGTACACATTTACTTTTAAGCACCAGAGCTTGGTGCAAATTCATAAATGTTGAATTCTGTGCACAATATAAGAATTGATAGACACCGGTGAACTTGGAATTGTGTCAAAGAACTTTATGCACATTAAATAGACCTGCACTTAAAATTAGATGGTGGTAATGGAAGACTGTTAATAGTGATAAGTTAAAGTTTGATCCTGTTTTTTTTTGTTTAAAGAAAATTAAAAACGATGTTTGTTTAAGAATCAATGGCGTTATTGTTCAAAATCAGCCTGTAACTGAAAGTATTCTTGGACTGAATAGACATCTGGGCCAAATGACTATTTAAAGACAATCTGTACATGATTGTACATCCTAAGGTACAATATAACCACTTAGAGCACAGAACAGGCCAGTTCGGCCCAACTAGTGCCATAACAAATTCCCACCCTCCTAGTCCCACTGACCAACACCCAGTCCATACCCCTCCAGTCCTCTCCTCTCCATGTAACTATCCAGTCTATACTTAAATGTAACCAATGATCCTGCCTCAACTGTCTGCCGGAAGCTCATTCCACATCCCTACCACCCTTTGCGTAAAGAAATTTCCCCTCATGTTCCCTTTATAATTTTACCCCTTCAATCTTAAACCATGCCCTCCAGTTTGAATCTCCCCCACTCTTAATTGAAAAAGCCTATCCACATCTACTCTGTCTGTCCCTTTTAAAATCTTAAAACACCTCTATCAAGTCCCCTGTCAATCTTCTACGCTCCAGAGAAAAAAGCCCCAGTCTGCATAACCTTTCCCTGTAACTCAAACCTTGAAATCCTGTCAACATTCTTGTGAACCTTCTTTGCACTCTCTCTATTTTGTTTATATCTTTCCTATAATTTGGTGACCAAAACTGTACACAGAACTCCAAATTTGGCCTCACCAATGCCTTGTACAATTTCATCATAACCTTCCTACACTTGAATTCAATACTCTGATTTATGAAGGCCAACATTCCAAATGCCTTCTTCACCACACCATCTACCTGAGTATCAGCCTTGAGGGTACTATTTAGCATCACTCCTACATCCCTTTGTTGTCTGCACATCTCAATAGTCTACCATTTAATGCATATGACCTATTTAGATTTGCGCTTTTTCTATCCACTAAAGATTGTTGAAGAGCAAGAATAGACAATACAATCACATAAAATTCCCATCCATACAGCACACGTATTAATACACAAAACAATCACATCTCTTTATTGGTCAGGAAGGGCCTACATTTCCCAAGGAGGCTGGGGAGGTCAAGGCCAACGGCTCTCATTCTGAGATTTTACAGGAGCGCAGTTGAGTCTCCTGTCTGGTTGCACCATTGGATGGTCTAGTTGCTGTAAAGCATCAGACAGGAATGATGCAGGGTAGTGAGGATCACTGGGGTCTCCCTTTTTCTGTAGATGACATTTACTGGGAGTGTTGTTCAAATCGGGCTCAAGGAATAGTACAAAGACCATTTTGATCTAGTGAACAGCATCTTTCACCACGTCCATCATCAAAATCAGGACTTACAGGCTGGGGAATAGCTTCTTCCCACAGGCTGTGAGATGGATGAAAAGTATCCTCTAAGTGCAATAATCCTCCAAATATTTATATATGTAGCGGCTACTTCGACAGAGCTATTAAAGCAACACACACACACACACACACAGTTTAATCAATACAAGACTGCTTTATTCAGTCTTTACAGGCTTCTTCTATTTACAGCATGTCCTGTGCTCCATGGGTCAAGGTGGAACATCATTATGTGTTTGCTGCAGATCCACGGGCCCTGTGAGTGTCCTGCACCTTCCGGCAGGAGAAATCACAGACCAACTTGCTGTTCCTTGGCAGCAGCACCACGTGCATGTGGTCAATTAAATGGATGAGTTCCCAGCTGTCTGCCTTACGATTTCATGTGCCTGCCAAAGAAACTTGCCTACTCGGCCCGCTACACAGCTGCTACACCCCCCAGAACCGTCGCCAGAAAGTAAAACACCAGCTTCATGCACCTTAGGTGGACACCCTCATCGTCTGGGCTGGGGGCACTGAATGGGTGAAGCGGGATCCACATGGGGAGGCTTGTGTCTGTCCAAACTAAACAGCTGCGAATGTGCCCCAACGTCCAAAGTATACTCAAACCCATCCTTCTTCACCATGAAGAAAAGGTCCTCATACGGTCGTTGTAACAGCATTCCTGGGTCCTGTCTGCGCACAAAAACAAAATCAGCGTCCAGGAGTGGTGGGGCACATTCTGTTAAGGGGATCCAAGCCAGTGGGTAGGAAAAGCTTTGCTGATCGTGATACCATGTCGAAGCTGCTGAAGGATGTTCAGATCAGAATTGGTTGTGAAATCAATGTCCCATGAAACTGTAAGGACCAGACCATAAAGCATCTTTGCGGAAAATACAGACATATCTTACTTTGGAGCTGTGTGCACTCCCAAAAGAATGCATGGCAACTCATCAACCTAACTGGGACCAGTGAGTCGGGCCTTAAAAGTGGACTTCAGTTGCCAGTGGGAATGAGGGTGAATTGTGTTCTGCGGACTGAATTGATGTGGGAAAACCAAATCCAGTTGACGATGCATGCTCTGGCCCTTGTCTCAGTGTCACTGGATGGCAACGGGACAGCCTCTGGCCAGCACGTGAAATGTTCTACAACTGTTAGAATGGATCTCATGTTTTGAGATTCTGGCAATGGTCCAAGCAGGTCCACATGCACGTGTTCTAACTGCCTGCATACCGTCGGGAAATGTTGAAGAGGTACCTTAGTGTGGCACTGAATCTTGGCAGTCTGGCAGGAGGTACATATGCAAATGCATTGCTCGACACCTTTTCTCAGTCCATGCTATACATATTTATTTGACATGAGCTTGACAGATGTTCTGATTGATGGATGAGATAAGCTGTGTCTCTGGTCAATAAGGTGTTTCTTCCAAGATGCAGGAAACATTGGTCCAATATCTTATCCTGAGATATGATCTGTTGGCATTCAGAAATCATATCATAGACAAGAGTATAGCTGGAAGAGATGCAGCAACTGTTTAACGCATTGGTGAGGCCAGATTTGGAGAATTGTTTTCAGTTCTGGTCTCCAAATATAGGAATAAAATAGGTAACGTGGAGAGGGTGTAGAAAAGATTTACAAAAATGTTACGTGGCTTACAACATCTAGAGTACAGAGAAAGATTAAGGAGACAGCGACTTTATTCATTCAAACATAGATGGATGAAGGGGGTTATGATAGAGGTATTCAAATTATGAAAGGAATAGATAGACTGGACGTGAGTAGACTCTTTCCCCTGAGGGCAGGGGAGGTTGGAACAAGAGGGCATGAGTTCAAGGTAAGGGTGTAAAACTTTAGGAGGAATGTTAGAGGATGTTTCTTCACTCAGAGAGTGGTGGCAGAATGGAATGATCTTCCAGAAGAGATAATTGCGGCAGGGTCCTTTCTGTCATTTAAGAGAAGGTTGGATGTGTACATGGATATGAGGGGGTTGGAGGGATATGGCCAGCGTGTTGGAGGGGAAAACTAGTGGAGTTGTTCATGTGAACTGGCACAGACTTGAAGGGCCAATATGACCTGTTTCTGTGCTGTAAACTGTCATATTGTTATATGTGCTGGGCTCCACAGGACAAGGTGGGACATCATTAAGAGTTTGCTGCCAGCGGGTTTGAATTAAGCCCGTGAGTATCCCACGCTTTCCGGCAGGAGACTCCAAATATCGAAAAGATGTATCAACTATTTCCATGAACCCTCCACTTTTACGTCTATTTTTCTAAATCCACCCCATAATCTAGACATCTTTACTTAACACAAACCACATTTCTTCTCCCATTCAAAGCACTCAGTAATACACCAATGCAGTAAAATAAAAACTCAATGCTGGAAATACTCAGCAGGTTATCTACTTGAAAAATAATCGGAGTTAAAACCTTCAGGTCGATAACCTTTCACTGAGATTCAGAAAGATGATCAAATAAACCTGATTCTCTTTGCTGAGAAAAAGAAGAGAGGGAAATAACAAATTGATTACGTGGGATGAAAAGCCCGAGCAGCAGAAATGGCAGTGGTGCTGGATGAGTGGAGTCCACTCATTGATCAACACATCTGTCTGGATGGAGGGGTAAAGGATAAACAAGACAAACACGATGCCGTCACTGTGAGGTACAATACGACAGCTGCAGAGAATCTGAAATGAAGGAATGGTGAAAATACTTGTTTTTGGATCAATGTGACAAAATTTGACCTGACAAAAGAAAACAAAATTCCTTTGCTCTGCCAGAACTCTCTAGGTCAAGGGACACAATAAAATAATCCAAAAGCCAACGATATGAAATTGAACAGCAAGTTATAGAAATTGGTAGCAAGAGATAAAACACAGTTACATAATTCCATGAAAGTGGTGTCACAGGAAGACAGGGTTCTAAAGACAGCTTTTGTCATCTTGGCCTTCATTAATTAAAATGTTAAAAATAGGAGTTGGGAAGTTATGGTGAGGTTGTATAAGATGTTGGTGAGGCCAAATTTGGAGTATTGTGTGCAGTTCTGGTCACCTAGCTATAGGAAGGGTATTAGTAAGATTGAAAGAGTGCAGAGAAGATTTACTCGGACGCTGCCAGGTCTTCCTGAGTTGAGCTCCAGGGAAAGGTTGAACAGGTTGGGACTTTATTAATTGGAGAGTCGAAAAATGAGTAAGAGATTGCTTAAAGTGGAATATGAATGGTTAAAAGGCTGAGAAAGACTGCAGTGGACACAATTGTGAAGGAAATATTTTGCTTGAGAAAAATTGTCATTGGCCCATTTCCTCTGGAGTTATGAAACCACGCACAGAACAAGTCAATGTCATACGATTAAAACAGTGGTTTTCAAAATTTTTTCCCCAATCACATAGCTCATTAATTCCTTACTAACAGAGCACTTCTGGCAAAGGGATTTAGTGGAATATGATACAGGGGGTGGGGGTGTGGAGGAGGAGTTTGAAAATCACTGCTCTAGATGAAAAGATTTCTCCATCTCCGTTTTAAGCAGACATCCTTTTATTATGAGTTTGTGCCCACTGATCCTAAACTCTCCCACTACTGGCAATATCCTCGCTATCCAGCCCTTTCACTATTCATCAGATTTCAGTGAGGTCCTGCCTCATCCTTCTAAACTCGGGCGAGTCCAGGCCCAGAACCATCAAATGCTCCTCAAACATTATTCCTCTCATCCCCAGGATCATTCTTGTAAACCACCTCTGGGCCATCACATCCTCTCTTAGAAATGGGGCCTAAAATTGCTCACAACCCTTACGAGATCAGGACAACCAGAAGGTGGTCACGGGAGGGAAGACAGCTGCAGGTCTGCCTTGAGTCCATGGATTGGATGGTGTTCAAAGAGTCAGCTGAGGGGGGGGGGGGTGGTGTGGCAAGATGGCGTAGGAAAAAGAAGTTCGAAGGCACCTCTCCCTGACTGAACTGTTCAATACTCGAACTGTAATGTCTTGTTTGACTTTATCAATGTTTTGAACAATAATTTTCTACTGTAGAATTCTGGAAATGAAGAAAGGAAAAAAAACAGTGTTGGGCACGATCAGTTGCCCCAAATTATCACAGAGACAAAGACTGAGGGGAACGATAGGCTTTATTACACACAAGACTGCAGGCCCGGGTTCAAGTGAGGGAAGTGAAGGCCTGGATCACAGGGGAGGAGTCCAGGGAGGAGTCCAGGAGAGGATGTCATCAGGAGGCGGGGGTGGGGGGTGCCAGCCCGTGCCTGTACTGGTCAGTACATACAATACCATTTCATTACAAGCAACTTTGAAAAAACCTAGGTTGTCAACCTGTGAAAAGTGCAGAAGAAGCAAGGACGACCTTCCAGAAGGAATTTCAGGACAAGTTAGACATGGATCTGAATCCTCAACGTGCAAGTCGGGAGCAGCTGGAAGAAATGTCTGCAACATCTGCACATCCGGAGATGAAAGATGGCGCCAAGATTTTTGGCCGGGCCAGGAGGAGTGCAAGTAAGGAATTCGACACGAGCCGGGCTTGACTAAGGAGAGTGGGGGGTGAATGCCCGAATGTGAGCTCTAGATACCGGGAAGGGGACTGCCTGTATGCAGCGGAGCATCTGGAGATGTTCTCACTTGCAGGAAATTCTGGATCCGATCTACAGTCCGGCTGCCAGGTATGATGTGGAAGAGAAGAGGTGGAGGAGGACAACTCAGAGGTTCAAGAAGAAGAAGAGCAAGAATGACTACTTGCTGCAGTTGGACTCAATGAAGGGAGGCCTAAGGCTTGAAGAACATCTCCTTCTCCAATGAAAGCTGTTGTTTCACCAGATACCTTCCCCAGACTTCAAGGCCCCTCTACAGAACTGATCCATCAAAATGAAAATATGATGTCTTCTGTGAACTAAGGTTTTGAAACTTTAAATTATCAATTTGCTGGTATGAAGGAAATAAATGGCTGGTATGTGTGAAGAAATTACATCTATTGAAGTTGATATTAATAAGAGTTTAACAGCAGTGGACACTGGACAAGATCAATTTAAGAGGATAGAAGAAGTTTTTATTGACTGTAAGGACCGTGTGGACCATTATGCAGAGAGAATGGATCATATTGAAGATTTATTTACAGGCTGGGATGTCCAGAAGAAAGATTTGTTACAAAACATTGATTCGTTGGAAAATCAAAGTTGTCGTAATAATATTAAGATAGTTGGTCTGCTGGAAGATATTGAAGATTCAGATCCTGTAAAATTATTTTTGGAAATGGATTCCAGAGATGTTGGGAGTTGAGTTTTTTTAGATCGGGCTCAGAGGGCGTTAAGGAGAAAATCTTTTCCGGGTCAAATGCCAAGAGTGGTTCTTTTAAGATGTTTGCGATATCAGGTTAGAGAAATGATTTTGCGGCTTGCGGTTCAGAAAGCTCGCCTTGATCAAAGCCCTACGATGGTTCAAGGCAATAGGGTTTTATTTTATGCTGATTTAAGTCAGGAGATTATTAAGTGACGGAAAGAGATTAATCTGGCCAAAGCAGTTCTGTGGAAGAAAGGGTATAAGTTTACTTTACTTTATGGGCCAGATCAGTCTCAATGTTTTGAGAGTCCTTATGGTGCATTAACTTTTGTTTATTCCTTCCCAGATTTGAAGGAATCAATGGGGAAAATGTCCGAGGATAAGATTGGGATGGGTATGGGGAAAAGAAGTAGGAATCAGAATTGGTGAGTGATGTTGAAGATGGAGCTCAAGCTCAATGTGGGTGTTATCACTGGGATGACTGATGGGTTTTAATGTTCGGTTGTGGGGTGGTGGTTGACTCGACTACTTCTAAAGCCATCTACCACTTGTGGTATTAGCTGCACCTGGTCCACAGAGGGGGATCCGACTCTTATACTCGTAGGTTTTTTTACAGGATTTTCTTCTTTGAAAAGAGGGGTTTGGGTTTTTTTATATATATATAATTGTAATTGTTGTGTTAAGTGTCAATCTCAGGAGGAAATTAAGTTTTGGCTCATTTCAATTTTGTGATATTTAATGTTAAAGGACAATAATCCGATTGAAAGAAAGTGAATATTGGCATATATAAAGAAAATGAAAGGTGATCTTGCTTTTTTGCAAGAAACTCATTTGTCTGAGAAAGAACATATGAAATTGAAAAGAGATTGGGTCGGACATGTTTTTCATCTCCATTTAATTCGAAAGCTCGAGGTGTTGCTACTTTGGCTGATAAGAAGATACCGTTTCAGTTGGAATCATTCTCTGCCACATCATTTTCTTGAAGACAATCAAGATAACTGACCTGTTCATGGAGCACTGTGTCTGGACTCAGATTCACAAACTCACGTGGCAAGGTCAGCATTCAGCCATTTACTAGCTCTACCACGAAACATCGATGATCTGACCTAACAGCAGTAGGCATGCAAAGGAGAACCACGGGCAAACGTTTGCTCCATGTAGATGCATCACCACCTGCTTTCGATTGTCAATGAAAATGCTCAAAGAAGCTGTTGGCCCTGAAATGCTTAGCGATAATTCAGGTCGTGCACAGAGGATCAATGGGAGTTCGGACCAATGCTGACTCGAACTGAAACCTTTGATCTGTTGTAATAGTGCCCAGAATACCAAAAGATGGAATCCAATGATCCACAAAAGCCAAAGCAATTGTCTCTGCAGAGATGCCGATGATAGGAATTTCATCCTGCCACCTGGTCGTCCAGTCCTCACATGTGAGCAGATAAGTACATTGCCGAGATGGCAGAAGTGGACCTTCCAAGCCACAAGGTGCACGTGCTGGAAATGGGAATCCAAAACAACAAAATCCCCCAGCTTGAATTTCATGTGCCTGGAGACTTTAGGGCGTTGAACCAGCAAGCGAGTCCTTGCCCATAATCCAACATTCTGTTTAACATGAAACCAGATAAAATCTTCCTTAACCAGTTTGATTGATGCTCTTCTACCAGGAAGAGATAGATTGTGAAGAGAAAATCTCCTGCCTCATAGCTGCCACACAAATGGCAGAGTCCTTCCTGTTGGGGGAAAAAAAATCACAGGCCAACTTTTCACCCGATTCATCCAGGGTCACATCTTGAAGATGGAGACCAGAGTTGATCTGGTTTCACCTGATGAAATCGGCATCCGTGTGCCGTGCATGAGCCATGGCAGTGAAATCGATGGCAATTGTTGGATGTAATGTCGCGCCTGGATAGGGCACCAGCCACAGCATTCGCTTTTCCTCAGATATGCTGTGTGTCCGATGAAAATTGTAGGATGAACTCCAAGTGCCAAATCTCTCTGCGCAAATAGAGATGTGTGCTTCTACTTTCAGTATGCAGAAGAGGCTGGTGGTCTGTACAAATTGTGTAAGAATGATCTTCCAATAAAAAGCTGAAATATTGAATTGGAAATTTGGATTCATGAGAGAATTACTAATAAATTTGTTTCAAAATTGTATCTACTATTTCAAGAGGAATCTCCAAACCTAGACTTGAATAAATCAAAAGAAAGATGGGAATTGGATTTGGGAATTGGATTTGGGAACTGAAATTGACCCTTTTTGCTTGTCTGACATTTGTTGAGAGAATAATTAATGTTTTTGATAGATTAGTTAATTACAAATTTATTCATCAATTATATTTAATGCTATATCAATTAATTTATTGCAATTTTTTCAAATTTATGTCTTAGATGTGGCACAGAAATTGGTACGTTTATACATTCTCTCTGGTCATGTCTCAAGGTGACATCATTTTGGAAAGATGTGGGCAAGTTTTTGGAACAAATTATAATAATGTTTACCATCAACACCTGAGCATTTACTTTTGGGAAATGTATATGATTTGGAAGCCTAATTCAATTTCTCAAAGAACAATTAATTATTTTTATAAATTGCATTGACAGTGGCCAGGTGATGTATAGCAATTCCATGGAAATCTGAATCCCATCTTAAAATTGATTGTGGGGAAATGCAAAATTGTATTCCCTTCGCAAAGGTGATGTATAATATTAACTGGGTATGATACATTATTCAAACTATGGAAACCATATTTAGATATGGGTTTGGATATCTAATGTATTCACTTCTCCACCCCACCACCACTTTTCATTAATCTTAATGGTTGAACCTTATCATGTTGGTTTAATTCTAATATTTTTTTAATGTCCTGCCTTTCCTTTTGGGAGGGAATAGTTATCACAGGAGCTTTGAACCTAGATCTGTTTTTTTTTCATTATACTTTTCTTCTCTTCTCACTTTTATGGACAGTACAACCATTTATTTGTTATTCTCTTTTGATCAATGTATTATTTGGATACGATTCTGGTATTATATTGTACTGAATACAAAACTATAAATTTAAAAAAAAATTGAAATGTTTCACTGTGAGATAGATAGCTAAGAGTTCTTGCCCAAATGTACAACACTTTGCCTGAGCCGGTGACCGCTTGGCTGAAAAAAAACACCGGAGGTTCCAATTGCCCACAGACTCGCTGTTCGAACACTGCTCCCACAGCACTGACAGATGCATCTGTGGTAAGAGAGCAAGATCTTGGGCATTTGATGTACAACCTTAGTGACATTTGTCAGAACAGTGTTCACATCATGGAAAGCATAAACAGGATGGTCTCCCAAAGATAATGTCTTTTTGAAGCAGAGATCAGATCCTTTGAGTCGTTCAGCAAGAGGTGCAGTGGCATTCACCAGGGAACAGCGATAAAAATTCCTCATACCTAAAAACCATCACAACTGGCCAACCTTAATGGGGGGATGAAATTCTCAAAATTCACGCACTTCTCATTCATCAGGCAAAATACCATGTTGCATAACTCTACGTCCCAAACATACAAGATCAGAAACACCAGAAACACTTTCCAGGGATTGATCACGATGCCACATTCCTCAAGCCTTAGAAACAATGAGATAAGGTGGCTCTTGTGCTCCGTTTCATCCACACTTACAACCAGAATCTCCTCAATCAACACAAGCACCAAACAAACCCAAGGACAGTGAGTTCATGGTCTATGAACCGCTGGAATGTCTGAGCTGCATTCCATTGACAGAATGGTTTTCTCAGAAACACAAACATACCGAACGGGAGCACCACTGCTGTCTTTGTGACATCCAAAGACTCAAATGGAATCTAATAGTAAGCACATTCTAGATCTATTTTGGCAAATGCAGATTTGCCGTGGAGGTTTGCTGAGAAGTCTTGTAAATTTGGAATATTGTATCAGTCAGGCATGGTGGAATTGTTCAGGGGACGATCATCTCTGCAAGGCCGCCAATCTCTAGTTTTTTCAGAACCACATACAATCGTGAAGCCCAGCAGCTGTCAGATCTGTGGACTAGGCACAATTCTTGCCATTCCAATTTTGAGATTTTAAGATAATCTGGGGTATTACAAGCCTGCGTCTCATAGACCCTGCCTTTATATGGTGGCTTATTGCATGTCTGCACACCATTATGATGGGGACACGAGGCGAGGAAAAGACTTGAGGAAGGCTTGGAAAGGGCAGGAGCCAGGTTGAAGGCTTGTCAGGCAGCAGATGGTATTGGAAGGACAATAAATGTAGCTCACTTGCATTCAAGAGCTGCAGTCCACACAACGGCATTTTGTCAAATACATCACTGAAAAATGTGACAAGAAATTCTCTCCCAAAGTGGAACTGGCCACATTTACAACTGAAAACCCACCCAAAACGATGTGAAGCTGAAATGAAATGCGAGTGACCTCTGGGCATATTTGAATAAGAGAATCATTTGTAGCTGAAAGAACACATGACATATTAGCAAATCTATGTTCCTCAGGAGTTGAAGGGACAGGCACCGCTCCAAAGTGACATAGTTTTGGAGTTTTACATAGAGATGCCAAACTAAGAACCTATTCTAACAACTGCCTAGAATTGTTCCATTTTTCTCAGTTGCCTTCAATAATCTCTCCCAAATGAGAACAAGATCACAGACAAAGGAACAGAACCAGGCCACCAGGCCCATCGAATCTGCTCCGTAAACTGACACAAAACTATTTCTTGATTTAATACTCAGTGATCTGGCTTCCACTACTGTATGTGGCAGCGGTTCCACAGATCCACGACCCTCTGGTGAAACAAGTTCTTCCTAATCTCTGTTTTATAGGATAACCTCTAATTTTCTTGTCCTCAATTCACCCACCAAGGGAACCATCTTACCCACATCCATCCTATCTAAACCTTTCAATATACAAAATGTCTACATGACATTACTTCTTTAATTTCCTGTACTCCAATGAATACAACCCTAGAGCTGTCAAACACTCCTTGTACGTTATCCTTTGCATTTTGGGAATCATCCTAGTCATTCTCCTCTGCACCCTCTTCAACAACATCACATCCTTTCTCAGATAGGCGGCCCAAAACTGCACACACTACTCGAAATGAGGTCTCACCAGTGCCCCATACAGCCTCATCAACACCTCTTTACTCTTGTACACCATTCCTCTTGAAATGAATGCCAACATAGCATTCGCTTTCTTCATGACCAATTTCACCTGGTCATTAACTTTTAGGTTTTTTTGCACAAGGACACCCAGGTCCCTTTGCACATCCAAGGTCTGAATTTTCTTCCCATCCAAATAGTATGCTTCCTGTTTATTTCCACTGCCAAAATGTACAACTGTACATTTCTTGGTGTTAAATCTCATCTGCCATCATTTTGCCCCGTTTCCTAATCTGTCTACATCCATCTCCAACTTTACGGATTCTACACATCCTACTCTGTCCCCTATCTTGGTAACCTCTGCAAATTTCGCCACAAAACCATTTAAACCACAATCCAAATCATTAATTTATATTTCCTTGCAATATATCTATCTTGCATTCCTTTTATTACAGCCACATGCCATTCTAGAATTGATCATTATTGAACCTGAACATGTTTATTGTGGTAAACATCTTCAAATAAATGTTCTGGATTTAATTTTTTAAAATCTCATTGTGGCACCTCTTCATCACCTCTTTGTAAGTTGAATTCACAAAATTTTCCAAATATTTTTTCAGCAATAATTCTGTGGTACAAAAGATTACTCATCTTTCCTAGAGGTTAAAATTTGCATTTTGATTTTCTTGTCTCAACTGAACATTGTACAAGGTGAAGGCTGATTAAAATGGATTCAGTAATGATGGCCTTCAAACTTTGCATTATTGCTGTGGCTTCACAGCTTGAGTGATAAACTCGTGTTTCTACAGGGAATTAACTCATGGAAATGTTCTAAATACATTCATTGGAGATAGCCCTCTGTGAAAAGTTTACTGCCCATCGGCAACAATCCTTGAAAAGAGATGAATCATCACCCAACAGAGCAGCCCAGGAATAGGCCATTTGGTGAACAATGTCTGTGGTGACCATGATGCTCATTTAAATTTATCCCATCTGTCAGCACCTGGTCCAAACACATCACCCATTCCCTCTTGTTCATGTGCCCAACCAAATGCCTCTTAAATCGTGGTGATTTCACCACTATCCTGGCCATGTGGGCCAGACCCCCACTGCACTGTGCGAAACCCTGCCTCACTTGTCTCCTTTTCCCCCTCTCATGTTCAATATAGGCATCGTAGTATTTTTACATCTCCCATGGGGACAGGGGAAAGAAGAAATCTATCTTCTCCAGGACTACAATAATTGGATAAATTTTGTTGGACTCTGGCTTTAATTTATTTACTCTTAATTTAGTCTATGTGTGAGCTGAGTCCAGCGCGTTCGTTGAATGAAGTGATAGGAGAAGGTATTCGGTTCAACAGTCAGTTTATTACACCACACAGCACAGCACAGCACAAGAATAAAACTTATCAGAGCTCTGGGTCAGTCTGTTAGTTCATAGGTCACCTGCCAGCGAGCTACTCCCCGAGACTGACCCCTATTGTCCAGTTGGCACAGTTTATATAGGTCAATCTTATCACACAGAACAAAAGTTGTTTTCCCTGCTAGATCTTTTTGCATAAGGGTTATCACAAGTCATCTCCTGTTTTGCAGATTTCTGGGGTGTAGCCTTCCCATGTTAATCCTCCAGGCCAGACTATCCTGTTGTTTAGATCTGAAATTAATTCATCCCCAGATATTTCTAATCACCATTCGGTCCCTGTCTGGCCAATTTCTGCTGTTCTCTTTAACACCTCCTCGTGCCTTAATCTTCCTCCTAGACTGGTTTTCCATTCCCTTTGATTCTTGCGGGCCATTCTTTGTTCTGATCTGGCCTGTGTCTCCTGTGCTACTTCCCACCTCCTTCAGTTGAGCATTCCTCCTAAATCGTTTTATGCATATCCTCTCCCTGTATCTTGGGAGCGGCCAATTTCTGTTCAGCCAACTTTGCTCCATGCTGTGACAGCCACTTAGCCACATTCCTCTTTCCCTGACTCATGCAGTACAAATAAACTTATTGATTAATCATTTATTTCATAATGTTTTAACCCCTAGATTCCAACAGTCCCCCTTTTGGTCTCATGAAAATGAGACCAACCACCAGTTAACTTATTAGATAGAGAAATCCGGGTTACATGCCAGGGTTGGCATTTCTGATCCCTTGTAATCATTACACTCTTGAGAGGGCAGTAGGGACAAATACATGCCTTGGGGTCTGGGGATGTCTCTCTGTGACAGCGCTCGTTGAATGAGGCACTGGAGGCAGGGAAGGATGCACGGGATCAGAATCAACGCCAAAACCGCAAATCCAGCAACTAGCACTATAGTATGTATCCATCCCCAGTCTCCAGAGAACAAATTTCCCAGCCATGCGCTGCCCAAGGGTCGCCAGGTCTGAACCGGGACGTGAGCTAATTTGCGAATACCTGAAGAAATCTCCTTTACTGCTTGCCCATTGTCATCGATTTTTAAACAACAATAGATTCTACCATCAACAGTCCCCGGAGTCCAATATGTTCTTTAAAGGGACCCATTCAGAAAGTTCTTAGTCCGTAGTTGCTCACAGGTTCTCAGTCGCCGCCGTACGAATCTGTTCCAGTGTCCGTGCTGGTGGGTCCGTGGCTGCACACTGACTCCAATGATACCACGTCTCGCCTTTTCCCTGTAGTCGAACCGCGTGGGACGTCCTCTCCACCCCTCGGTAGGGTCCTGTCCACCTGGGCTCCGACCACTTTCTCTTGATGACCTTTAGCAGAATCCACTCCGCGACTGAAGGTATCGGTGTTTCCCCTTCTCTGTTGGGACTTGTGACCTGTTGTGAAAAATCTGACACCAGAGCCGTTAGTTTATCATAATACAGCTTGCATCCCATTGAACTTACCTCATTCTTCGTAGTCTGACTTCCGGCTCCCGGACCCGGGAACTGGTGCCCCGTTCGTAGTTCATATGGAGTGAATCCTGTCACAGAACTTACCGAACTCCTTATTGACATTAATGCCAGAGGCAACGCATCCACCCAATTTAGTTTGGTCCGTGCCTGTACTTTCCCGATCTTACCTTTTATTGTTTGGTTCATCCTCTCCACTATTTTCTGCCATGTTAATGCCTTCATGGGTAAACGTAACATTTGGAGCATTCAGGATCTTTTCTAGTCTCGTCTGCCTTAACGAAGTCATTGTAAATGCTGTGGAGCTCACAAATGCTACAATACTATGTGTTGTTAATACTGTCAGGCCATGTCCCATTACTATGTGTGCCACCTTTTGTAGAATATTTGCTACTCCTGCTGCATGTCTTGTACATGGTGGGTGTCTGTCTTCCGTTGGGTCTAGTGTGATACTCCCATACATGAGCACACATCTTCCACCCCCTTTTTTCTGAAAAAGAACACCATCAATTGTGTGTGCTTTTTCAGAAACATCCAAAAAGAAAGGTAGTTTATAATTTGGAATCGCCAAATCTGTAGCTGTTGTAAGAGCTTGCTTCAATAGAATAAAACTCATCTCAGCCTGTGCAGTCCAATCAAGTGTAGCTCCCAGATTCCTCATCCCCTGCTTATTCACCAAAGTTCGCAGTGGATGTGTCAACTCACCATACGATGGGATAAACTGCCTACTATAACCTGACAAACCCAAAAACAAAAGCATCTCCTTTACTGTCTTTGGTTTTGGATGATGTAGTATTGCATCTGCCAAATAGGGGTGTAATCTGACAGTTCGAAGGTCATGGGATCAACCTGCTGACAAAAACCCACATCTGCTGATCCCACTGACCACAGGTTCTCAGGGAGAGAGTCTAGCATAGGGGCTGAGTCGGGGTGATCCATCTTCTCCCTACCATGAAATCGTTCAATCTGTCTATGCTCAAGGAGGACTTGATCATATGTAATGGACCAAATTCTGTATGCCTGAGCAGATGAGGAGAACTGCACTGTCGGTATTTGGGTGTCAGACCAGTCCCTTAGGGACTTCAAGTTCCGACACATCGGTCCCAAATCTTTTGCCTGATGAGTAGTGCCAATTGCAAGGGTGACATGAGGGATGGCCTCACCTGCCATCTCATACCATTCCAGCTGTTCAGATGTCAGTGCCACCGCAGCGGCCACTCCCTCCTTTCCTATCACTATGTAGTCCGAATTAATTTCCCATTGCCTGCCCTCTACCTTTTCATAAAAGGCATGCTGATACATTTCATCCCCATCCCTATCGTAAAAGAGGGTCATATGGGGAGGGTCCGAGGGAGGGGTATACGGGTGTAACATCTGGATCCACGGCTTCCATTGATTATAAAGCTTTAGCAGCCCTCCCTTCTGTGGGTCCTCAGGTTGCAGCAGCCCCCAGTAAATGTCAGCCCATTGTCCCTCAGACGCGGATCCTCCAGCTGCCGCCAACAACATCTGAGAACCGGAATGCAGTGTAGTTAATGAACAGTTCATAGAATATCCATTTGGAACGGTGACCTCTATTCCGCTGGGTCCACAAAGGATCGATGCTCCGCACTTGACCAACAGGTCTCTGCCCAAGAGATTGGTAGGGCACCTGGCTGACAAAATGTACTGATGTGTAAAAGTCTGTCCTGCCACAGAAGTGACTAGTGGTGTAGAAAACGGCAGATTTTCTGGTGTACCCGAGAACCCTATCAGCTGGACGCTAGAGGATGATGTTTTATCTTGAAACTCAGCGCCAGTGAGTGTTGAAAACCTGGCCCCTGTATCCACTAAAAAGGATACTTTCATGTCCATGACTTTCATCTGCAGGAAAGGGTCTGCCAACCTAGACTGCTCGTGGGTACTCGGGCTCCGTCACTGTGGGCAATATTGCTCCTCCTCTGTCCGCAAAGGGAATTGTCTCCTCGGAGCTAGAGCCGCATAGGGTGCCTGATGTACCGGGGGTGGCACTGACGATCTCTGGGGCTGGACCCAAGGCTGCTGTTGTGGTGGTCCATAGCCCCTTGCCCCCGGGTCCCGAGGCTCCCAAACTAGGGGACAGTCTCTCTTCCAGTGTCCTGGCTGACCGCATCCAAAACATACGGCTGGCTGGCTTCGTGGAGCACTCCGCACTCTCCCTCTTACTCGGAATCCCCCCATTGGACCTCCCATTCTGCCCCCATCGGTGGGACCCGGTGCCCAATATGGGGCCGGGTGCCAATTTGTATCATTCCCTTGTGGTGGCTGCGGTGACTGCTGAATCATCTGGTTCGCACCCTTTGAGGAAATCTTTTTTTTTTTTTTCCTCATTTGCCTTTTGCCTAGCCTCTGCCAATTGAAGCTTAAGGAGTTGCCAGACTCCGTAGTTTGTTTGTCCTCCTTTTGCTTAGCCCTGTAACGTTTCATGTGATGGGTCAAATGTTTTTCCCATTGCTCATTCGAGCAGCCAGGAATATCGAGTTATTCTCTAATGCCTCCCTAACTACAGCTGGCAGTCCACTCGTTACTGCAGCCCTAAAGAGTGTAGTCTGCAAGGGATCTGTGGCTGGGTGTACTCCTGCCTTATCAGTCCAACTCTCCCTACACTGACTCAAAAAAGTCGAGATCTCCTCATCCTCCTTTATGGAAAAGGTCAGGGACTGCATGACACCGGGGGGAACGGGAAACTTATCTCGCATTGCCCCTCCTACTGCCGTAGCATGGTTGGCAAATGGCTCAGCATCGAGGCACCTAGTGATTCCTGCGATCATTTCTACCTGCTGAATCTCCCACAGCCCAAGCTGTTTCCCCAATAATGCTCTCCAATCCCCTATGGCTATCTTATGTCCCATCGTAAATTGGCAGAACTTTCCCATCCACGCTCCACCTCCCTCAGTCGGAGGTGGCATTTTGTCCAAAATACAATTCATGTCAGTGAATGAGAAGGGTTGATACCTTTCCCCAATTTGCGGACCCTCATAAATTAGCAGCATCTGTCTATATCTTTCTGGAAGCCGTACTTCCCCCCTTTCCCGCAACGCATATCCCAAAGGGAAGCGAGGGTTCTCCTGACCCTGTCTTCTGTGTGTGATCATGCTTCCCTCTCTGCTTCTCCTAAGTACAGTAACAGCCGGATTTTTCCAAACCCTCGTGGTACCTTCCCCTGACTCTGCAGCTCTTTCCAAATCTGTTCGTACCGTTCCCTAGCCTGTCCTTCCTCTCCCTTCGGTCATCCTCCCAGTAATTGATTCCTTGTATCTTCCCACTGTCTGTCTACAGATGGGGGAACTCCTCTGTCTTCCCCGAACTCTTGCCCTACATCCCTTATTACTCCTTCCATCTCTGTTCCCATTAACTATCACCCCATACACCTTATACTACTTGGCCAAGTGTCTAAATCTACCTCTCGAGATTGCTACAAGGGGCTCCAACCCCTACTACTAGAGGGACCTCAACCTCCTTAGAGGGATTCCAACCGGACCTCAACCTCCTTAGAGGGATTCCAACCTTTTCCTAGAGGGACCTCAACCTCCGTAGAGGGATTCCAACCTCCTTTTCCTCGAGGGACCTCAACCTCCGTAGAGGGATTCCAACCGGACCTCAACCTCCTTAGAGGGATTCCAACCTTTTCCTAGAGGGACCTCAACCTCCGTAGAGGGATTCCAACCTCCTTTTCCTAGAGGGACCTCAACCTCCGTAGAGGGATTCCAACCTCCTTTTCTTCGAGGGACCTCAACCTCCGTAGAGGGATTCCAACCTCCTTTTCCTAGAGGGACCTCAACCTCCGTAGAGGGATTCCAACCTCCTTTTCCTCGAGGGACCTCAACCTCCGTAGAGGGATTCCAACCTCCTTTTGTTTTATTCTTGTCTTTAACTAGGTCTTTTGCAGAGTAGTGAAAACACACAATTTTATCTTTGCCAATAGCAGAACTTCGTTTGAACAGGCGTCTGCTTACCTCCCTCTGTTGAATGGTCACTTGTTGTTATCATCACACCACAATCGACCGGTGTTTCGTATCTTTTCTTCCGTCACTTCTCCATCTTCATCACGTCGGGGTCACCAAATTGTTGGACTCTGGCTTTAATTTATTTACTCTTAATTTAGTCTATGTGTGAGCTGAGTCCAGCGCGTTCGTTGAATGAAGTGATAGGAGAAGGTATTCGGTTCAACAGTCAGTTTATTACACCACACAGCACAGCACAGCACAAGAATAAAACTTATCAGAGCTCTGGGTCAGTCTGTTAGTTCATAGGTCACCTGCCAGCGAGCTACTCCCCGAGACTGACCCCTATTGTCCAGTTGGCACAGTTTATATAGGTCAATCTTATCACACAGAACAAAAGTTGTTTTCCCTGCTAGATCTTTTTGCATAAGGGTTATCACAAGTCATCTCCTGTTTTGCAGATTTCTGGGGTGTAGCCTTCCCATGTTAATCCTCCAGGCCAGACTATCCTGTTGTTTAGATCTGAAATTAATTCATCCCCAGATATTTCTAATCACCATTCGGTCCCTGTCTGGCCAATTTCTGCTGTTCTCTTTAACACCTCCTCGTGCCTTAATCTTCCTCCTAGACTGGTTTTCCATTCCCTTTGATTCTTGCGGGCCATTCTTTGTTCTGATCTGGCCTGTGTCTCCTGTGCTACTTCCCACCTCCTTCAGTTGAGCATTCCTCCTAAATCGTTTTATGCATATCCTCTCCCTGTATCTTGGGAGCAGCCAATTTTGTTCAGCCAACTTTGCTCCATGCTGTGACAGCCACTTAGCCACATTCCTCTTTCCCTGACTCATGCAGTACAAATAAACTTATTGATTAATCATTTATTTCATAATGTTTTAACCCCTAGATTCCAACAATTTCAACCAGGTCATCTCTCAGCCTCCAATGCTCCAGAGAAAACTATCCAAATTTGTCCAACCTCTCCTCAGACCCAATGCGCTATCCCAAGCAACTCCCAGATAAATTCCTTTTGTCATGCAGTAAGTAGAATTGCAGGAAACACTCACAATGTGGCTTAATCACATTTATACTTCATGCCCTGCTCAATGAAGAATAATTTCTTTAACACCCTACACTTGTGTTGCCACTTTCAAGGAGCTCACGCTTGTACCCCAAGATCCCTCTTTGCAACAGTATGACAAGTCCTCTCGAAGAGCAAGACACTTGTCCAGATTAAACTTCATCTGCGATTTCTCTGCCCACATTTATCAGTCATCTGGTTTGGAAGGGAGAATACGAGGGGAACTGGGTGAATCAGCAGGAGAGAGAGTGAAACCTGGGGAGTGGGGAGGTGGTGGGCAGGTTACATGATTTTGGAAAATTCCATATGCATACTATCGAGTCACAAATGCAATAAGAGATGGTTCCTCTGGATTTGACCTCACCCTGACAATGGAGGAGGCAGAAGACAAAGGTCAGTGTGGAAATGGAATAGAACTAAAAACAGCTTGAGACCATGAGCCAAGATGGCCATTGTGATCAAAGTACAGGTGTTCAGCCAATCTGTCATTTACTCTGCATTGGGTTTCCTGCCACAGAGGGCACGGACAGGGTTGGAGGAGGTGATTGTGACACTTTACCCTGCATGAGAATCCCTGGATGGTGGTGACTGATGCAGATTGCAGGAGAAAATGCCCGAGGACAGGGAGGAATTAGGAGTCTGTAATTAGTTGAAAGATCTTACTGCAAGATTCATCATCAACGAGTAGGAAAGCAGCTTCAGTCTATTCTCCCTCTCAGAAAGATTTAGTTAATAAACAAAACAATGTTTCAGCACAGCCAGGGGAAAAAGGGCTCTTAATTTAGTCTTACAATTAACAGACTTTGAAGTTACCCACCGTAAATGACTCAAAATTCAATTCTAGATTCACTTCTGGTGGAAGTATGAGAGCCAGTGTCTTGCCTAATCAGATTAGCCTTATTCTGAGTTTCCATTTCTACTTTCACACCATCAAATGCAAGCCTCAGTTGTTGATCCCCTACAATTTTCTATCCTTACCCACTTTGCAACTACACCTACCTGAAAATGGAACAAACAACAGCTAATTTTTCCATGTATAAATCATATACAAAATAATTTACAAACATTTTCACATCACTGTCGCCACTGAGGGATAACTTGTGCCCATCAGGAAACTGCACCACCCACTACAGGGTGTTAATGACTCTGTTCCAGTGTTACTTTCAGACATAATGACATATTCAACATGCACAATATTTCTTTTCTTACTGACCAGAACTATAAAGCATTGTGTAAAAATTGGAAAAGCTCAAGTCAACCAGGAGAAACAAACTCCTGACTGCAATGTTGCTGTGCACATTTGCTACATTATTGAAGTCTCACAGAGCTTACAACAGATATTCAAAGTCAAGCAATAACAGAAATAACAGAATACTACAGCACAGAATACTACAGCCCTTTGGCCCACGATGTTGTGTTGATCTTGATATTTCTAACAAAAAAATAATACCATGTAGCAGCTACTGCGGTAGATGCTACTAAATAAAGGCAAACACATACAAAGGTTATCAACTCAAGACTGGTTTATTGCAGACATACACAGACCTTTTATTCCCTGCCTGAAAATGAGAACATTAGTGAACTCCATCCGGTCCAGAGGACCAGCAGGTTAAAGCTACGAGCCTTTAGTGCCCCGTGCCTTTAGGCAGGGGCTTCATCTGATCCACTCACTGTACTTTGGTGCCTAGCACTGTTAGCCCACGAAGTGTCAGGTAAGTCTGTGAACTGACGGTGGAGGGGCGTCCGCTACAACCCTGTTTTTCTTTCACCTATGTATGCCTGTCTTAGAGTCTCTTAAATGCACCTTACGTGATATTGTAATGGATAAATATATTTGGAGAATTTGGTATTATTTGGGATTTTGGTAAGATTTAGAGTAGGTTACATACATACACACACATACATTATAAAACATCTTATTTGAAAGACTGAAGAAATATTGAAGATCTCTGGAGGATGTTATTCTCATTCTCAAGTTGGTGTTAGTCAAACTGATGTAATAAAATGAATGACCATTGTTTGAAAATGGAGCCAGGATGGCTACAAGTACATTTCTGCAGGCTGCTTACAGGAAATTCACTCCTAGGTTTTGTTTATCTAACACTAGGTAAAGCAGAAGAAAGAACTCCTGTTGTTTGGAATAAGAGGAATGGAACTCTGTTGTACCTTGTAGAAAGAAGTTACCATCTGGAAAATCCTGACGGGGCAAGTTTCGTCAGCCAGACATTGAGGTGACTAATGAAGGTACCTCAGTTGTGGAAATCCTGGAATAACAAATAACTCTCTCCAAATCCTACAAGAACCTTCCTGAGTGGGAAGCATTTACCTTTCGAGAACCAAAACCTGGTGAAATTTAGAAACATTCAATTCTGTGAACAGCAGAAGAATTGCCTGCATCCAGAGAATTTGGAAGCAGGAGAAGTGAGATTGAACTGTGAACCAAATAACTTTTCTTAAATTTAAACACATTACAAATATGAATTAGAAGGGGGTTCATTTGGATGAGTTAAGTATAGAGTTAATTTAAAGTTTCATTCTAATTTCATGTTTAAATTTGATTAAAAATAACTTCTGTTTTAAAAACCACTTGTCTTGGTGAATGTCTCTTGCTGCTGGGTTTTGGGATCCTATGGGCTCGTAACAATATGTGCTTGGATATAGACATTGGGCCTGTTCAAAATAGGAAATGGCTTCGACCAGCAGCAGTTTCTATTTGAGGGAGATATTGATAGGTGGCTGGTCACATACATTTCCTAAAAATTAATACCCTCTCCCTCCCTAAACCACATTCAGCCCCACGACATCTTTCTACGTTGCATTACTGGGACCACCAAGGACCTGACCCATTTCCCATCTCTCCTTGCAATGCCAATATGGCAGTTGCCATTAAGAACTGACAAATCACATTTTAATTCAGCAAGCAAGATGAAAATCATCCTGACATCCTGCTTAAAAACAAGGGTCAACAAACCTTCCTACTTTTGTCACTTCATTTTTATTTTGATTCCCATGGGGCATGAGCAAAAAATGTCCCATCCATTGGCTCACCAAGTTATGAGTAAAATCATGATCCCTGTTCATGAAAACCCATAACATTGAATGTTACACAGATAATCTAGGAAGAATTCTGTAATAAAAGTGAATGAAACATTGAAAGAATTTCCCCCTTATAAACGCTGAGATTATGGTGCGCCAAGAGACCAGGTGAGCAAAAAGAGGCCAAATCGCTGCAACACTTGGATAGTCCAAGATGGCACGAACTCCCCTTCACTGCCGAGAAGGAGCCCACTCCTAGCACCATGTATGGGCTGAGGAACCCTACACTTCCGCATAGCGGCAGCCAGCTGGAAAGTGACGCCACGACACAATGACGTAAAGCTGGAAGTCGGGGAGTACGTCGCCAGAAGTGGGTGGGCCAGCGAGCACACATGGGGAATTTAAAACAGTATGTGGTAGCGCTGCCACAGCGGATGCTACAAGGCGATAACTTCTTACTTGCTGCAACCAAACAGGTCTGCAAGATACACCAACCTAAATAGAAAACATGACGAGAAATCCCAGAGATCATAAATTCAAAAGGATTAGTGAAATCTTTACTCTGTATTATTAACACCAAAGTCCCTATATTTTTAAGGCATTCGGACAAGTAACTGAGAAACATTGCATTTTAAACACATGGTACGTCAGGATCAGAAGGATTGGAGCATTATTGTTCAGGTGACAAAACTTTAAAAAATAACATCTAACTTTATGAAGAATGTGATACAACAACAGGAAAAACTGATAGAATCAGACTCATTCTATGAGCATTGGGAAGCACAGAAAAATGGATTTGTGAGAAGTGGCTTCACGTTCACAAAATCTGCTCGAGACAAAAGTTGAGAACAAAGAACATTTATTTACATTTACAACATTGCAAGGTTTGATACTCTCCCCCTACCTCGGGAAAGTACACCGAGGGCGGGAAGCTTCTTTGTTTTTATACATTTTTCAATTCACCTCCCCTTACATTTTTCCTACATTTATCCTTCTTGGATTGGTTTGGCACTTTTCCCTATTCGCCTGACTCTTGACTGAGTCCGACTTCCTCCTATCCCGTACTCACACCTCCTTTCCCCACCCCCGATTAAACAAGCTCTTTGTGTGTGTACGTGCATATTTCTTAAATTCCTCTGTTATCTTGTTTACTCTGTTCTGCTGTTTTTCATGCGCCATTTTACACAAAGAACATTTTAGCTTTTTTCTTGCTTTTTCTTTCTACCTTCTATAACTGTTTCAGAACTCCTAACATTAAAATAATAACTGTTTCTAAACTCCTTCAATTAAAATAATAACTATTTCTAAACTCCTTCAGATTTGTTTTCCATCCCTTCTTAAGCGACCCAATGACCCCCGACAGGTCCTCCCCGACTTGCGACCGTAATGAAACCCGAAAGGTCCCACAATGGACGCAAGTCAGAGATTTGCCCCTGTGCGAGGAGCCCTGAAGTCTTAGAGACTATTTTTAAAATCAAACGAGAACAGAGACACAGGGCACGTACGACCCAAAATGTGCAGATTGATTTTGTGACTCAGTTTCTCAGGGTCCATCGGCTGGGGGCAGCCATCTTAATTTCAGTGCGCATGCGCGACTTGTTAGTTGGCGCTTCCACAAAGACTTTGCTGAGTGGCCCTCAGTCGGCACGTGCGTATCAGCCGCACAGGCGCGACCCCAACTCCAAGTCGCAAATCCACAGTGCATGCGCCAACCAGACTTCCAAAACTTCACCATTATGGAGGAACATAATCAGGTTGCCAGGCAGGGAAATAACTTATTCCCACAGGCCCACAGGTTGACAATGTAATGTCAGTTGAATGGGTCCGTGGAATGAAAAGGTTGAGAGGGATATAGTTTGTTTGCAAGCAGCTTGGCCAGCAGAAAAGAAGGAGCGAAAGGACTGTTTCAGAGTTGTTTATATGGACCAGTCATTTGAGTTGAATCTTTAAAAAATTCATGACAGGCTGGACTATCATTTTAGATGGAGATTTTATATTGACACATGCAGCCCGGGAACAGGCCCTTTCAGCCTATGAGCCACAACCACTCAATTACACCAATGACCTACAAACCCCGGTACGTTTTAAATGGTGGAAGGACCAGGAGCAACTGGTGGAAACCCACGCAGACACGGGAAAAATGCACAACTCCCCACTGACAGTGTCAAATTTGAACCCGGCTCGCTGGCCCCTTAACAGCGTTGTTCTAACCGCGACGCTAACCTCGCCAATCTCAATGGTTCCCAGAGTTCTTCCTCCTACTTTCCATGAGCTGTGATTGCTTCAAATTCCAGTGCCCTTGTTTCCCTGAGGCTCTGACCCCTGCCCAGTGACTCTGTCCCCAATGCTTCTCCCTGGCCAGATGATCATCGCTCTCTTTCCCGGCTCTCACCCAAACTTTCTT
This sequence comes from Narcine bancroftii, assembly GCF_036971445.1. Lineage (NCBI taxonomy): Eukaryota > Metazoa > Chordata > Chondrichthyes > Torpediniformes > Narcinidae > Narcine > Narcine bancroftii. The sequence continues at coordinate 26,497,538 of NC_091479.1, read as the reverse complement.
ACCCCATTTCCACCACCTACAACCCCCCTGTCATGTCCCACCCATTCACCCACAGGGCCAAGGGTAATGAGGTGGGGGCAGGTCCAGGCTGTAGTCACACAGCTTGTCGAAGGACAAGTGAGAGCAGGAGTCCTGGGGCAAATGGTGAAGGGTAGTGTGTACTGTAGCAGCCAGCTACAGGGGCACAGCCTCTAGTGTGGGGGGTGGGGGGGGGAGAGAGGACTGGCTCAGATGGGACAGATGTCCCGGTGCCAGGGGTCAGGGAATTCCCCAGCTCAGTGAAGGTCTGGGATGCAGCCACCGGCAAGGAGACTGGACCACTGCTCTTCCCACATCTCCACCATCTGGGGGTCCCTGCAGCAGCACGTTCCAAGTCCTGTCAGTGGGGGAAGGGGGAGGTTCAGTAACTGGGGTGGGGCAGTTCCGATGCGTGATCGATTGGAGATGGGCCTAGTGAGAGGATCGGTCCAGTGGGAGGTCAGACATGATGGGGAATGGTCCTTTGGGGGAGGCCTAGTGGAGGGCTGGGGCTTCAGGATGGGTCTAGTGGGGAGGTGGGGGCTTTGGACACCAGCCAGTGGGGGACAATGGCTTTGGGAATGGACCTGGTGGGGGTCAGGGGCTTTGGGGAGGGACCAGTGGGGTATTGTGTTTGTGGGAGGACCTGTCGGGCAAAATAATTAGTGACAGGCCGAGTTGGGAACTGTATTGGGGACGGAATCGGTAGGAGTTGGGAGGTCCCGGTGGGGATGCGATTGGGAATGGATCCAGTGGGGGATGGTATTGGGGTCTGATCTGGCGGGGGATGGTATTGGGGTTGGATGCAGTGGGGGAATTGATTGGGGATGGACGCAGCAGATGACGGGATTGGGGACAGACTCATCGGGAGACGGGATTTTGGATGGAACCGGCGGGGACAGGATTGGGGATGGACCCGGCGGGGTTGGGATTCAGGATGGACTCGTCTGGAGACGGGATTTTGGATGGAACCGGTGGGGACAGGATTGGGGATGGACCCGGCGGGGGATGGTATTCAGGTTGGACCCAGTGGGGATGTGATTGGAGATGGACCCGGCGAGGGATAATATTGAGTATGGATCTGGTGGAGGAGAATTTTGGAGATGGACCCGGTGGGGGATGGACCCAGCAGGGGACTGCCCATTAACTCACTCTTCAATGTCTCACACCATCTTTGCCGAATGATCACAGCCGGATGATCACCGCTCTCTTTCCCAGGTTTCACCCAAACTTTCCTACCCCAATTCCACCACCTACAACCCCGTCGTCATGTCCCACCCACTCACCCACAGGGTAATGAGGATGGGGCAACTCCTGGCTGTGGTCACATAGCTCGATGAAGGACAAGTGGGAGCAGGAGTCCTGGGGCAAGAGGTGAAGGGCAGCGTGTACTGTAGCAGCCAGCGGAACTGGGCCACATTCTCCAAGGTGGAGGGAGAGAAAGGACTGGCTCAGATGGGACAGATATCCCTGTGCAAAGGGTCAGGGGATTCCCCAGCTTGGTGAAGGTATGGGACGCTGCCACCGGGAAGGAGATGGACCACCACCCTCCCCACATCTCCATTGTCTGAGGGTCCCAGGAACAGATCATATTCCAAGGCCTGTGGGTGGCAGAAGGGGGAGGTTCAAGAACTGGGGTGGGGAAGTTGTGATGGGTGATTGATTGGAGAGGGTTCCAGTGAGGGAACGGGTCTGGTGGGTGGACAGACCTGAAGGGGATGGGCTTTTGGTACAGGCAAATAGGTGAGGGGGGATGGGATGGGGACTTTGGGCTGGGCATGTTGGGGGACAGGGGCTGGGTGAAGGCCCTGGTGGGAGTCAGGAGCTCTGGGAACAGTCCAAGCAATGGGTGGAGCATTGGGGACAGGTCCAGTGGGGGACAGAGGCTTTGGGGACGATCTCAGCAGGGGGAGGGGTTTGGGGACGGGCCTGGTGGGAGATGGGGGCTTTGGGGATGGGCCTGGTGGGTGACAGGGGACAGTATTGGGGATGGAGCCAGAGGAAGGAGACCACCCCTGGAGCTCCAGTTCACCATTGGGTCACTCACCTTGGCCCACGGACGTACTTTGATCTGCGGGGACTTGAATTCGGTGCACTTGGGGTTCATCTCTCGGATCTGCTCCCTGGTTGAGGTCCCCAACACCTATTGGAACAGAAACCACCTTCACTACTGGCTCAAGGTGAGGGGAGCAGGAGGGTGACAAGGGGAGGGGATGCAGTGTATGCGTACCAGGTCAGGGACATGGGACGAGCCCAAGAACTGGGGTGGTGGTGAAGGCTGAAATCTTAGGGGCATTTATGAGGCTCTGAGTCACATGTATGAAAGAAGAATGGAGGGTTATGAGGGAGGAAGGGGTTAGTTATTTTTATTTTGGTAGGAATATATCAGTCGGCACAACATCGAGGGCTGAACTGCTTGTACTGTGCTCTCGTGTTCTATGTTAAAACCTGTCAGTCTTTCAGCAAGCGGAGATGTTGGGTAGGGAACGCTGCCGACTGGCACATTCCAGACTGCAGGAGTACATGATGAGGAATGGACGGAGACTTGGCGCTGCCAATACGAAGGCACAAAAGGGATGGATCATAACCCTCCCATTACTGGGCACTGAGAGGCTGAGACCAAGGGGAACTCCTCCAACAGCAGAGGGGGCAGTAACCACACGGTATCAAAATGGTGGCAATGAAGATAAACAGAGACGTATACAGCAATGTGCAGTGAAGGGAATATCTGGATTCAACAGGAGGAGGAGAAATGACTTGCAACGGTCTTCCTCTTTGGAAATAATTTCTGAATAATGTCAATTTTGTGGGGTGGGGGGTTAGGGAAGAAAAAAGCCCTACTCAGTCAACTTTGCTTCATGAGATACATTCTCCGATCCAGGAAATCTCTTCTGCACCTGCTCCAAATTACAAGGTCAAATTTATTACCATTGGATAACACAAGTACGACCTGATGAAACAGCGTTCTTGGGATAAACACATGTAAACACACAACCAAGCCCTCACACTAACAGACAAATGATACATGTGCAGCATGTCCAGAAAAATAACTCCATATTGTTGAATAAATAGCAGAGTCGAGGAGTATTTGTATGAGCAGCTCATCAATCGTTCCACGTTCTCCCTGCTTGGAGGAAGAGGCTGTTCCTGGGCCTGGTGGTACAGGCTCTGAAATTACTGGATCTCTTTCCCAATGGGAATAGCTGGATGATGCTGTTGGCCTGGTGAAGGGGTCCTCGATGATTTAGTCAATGATCATAGTGGATCACATTGATATTTTGGGTGGTGGGGGGAAAGAGGGTGTCCCCAGTGTTGCTCTAGGCCTCTTCAGGTCCCGTGGATTGACCTCAGATCATTTAAAAAATATATTATTTATACATTAAATACACAAACAATTAACACAATTAATAATAATACAAATGAAATACAAATATATGTGGTATATATAAAAGAAAGAATAAAGAAATCCCCCCGTAAACCACCTCATGCCCCCTCCATCTGGACATTAGCAAACTGGCCTCTACTCAGCCCCCACGACACAGATATAGGCGACTGAAAGCAGCAAAAGGTGCTCCAATCACTGGTTCTGGGGAGGTGGGGGATCATGCTAACTGGGAATCCACCCTATACACAAGATGGCTGACGAACGTGGTGACCGCACAGAGTCCACGAGGACCAACAACTTTCAACCCAGGGGACAACCCGCACGGAAGGAATCAACAAGGACAGGAATACTGATCAATCGGAGGCCGGCGCAAATGTGACATCACTCCTGTCGACAGCAGCGGGGAGAGAATAGAAGTAGAGCTATCAGTGTAATGAAGCATCTTTAACTTTGATTGCTTGAGTGTGTGTCCTCCTTTCCACCCTTCAAAGTAGCGTGAACTCTCCAATTTCACATCGGGAGTCACGTGTCCAGTTTCCTTATATGAAGAATGAGAAGTGCACACATATTGTCAAATTTGTTTCTGGGATGTTTTAACCGGGTGATAGGAGGAAAGTTTGAATATGGATCTCTTTGTCATTGGAAAAAAGGGAGATGACCTTACAACATTATGAGAGGACACAGCAGCAGGGATCGAGAGACGATAATGGAAAGGAGCCGAACACCAAGTGTCACAATTTTCCAATAACCGATTGGCTGCTTAGACTTTAAGAAATGTCTTAAATGAAAATGAAATTTCCTTGGAATTCTCTACCCTATTGAAGGTTCATTTGAAATTGGGATCCATGGACTTGTGATGAGTTTATTGGCGGACACATTCATAGAGGGATCATATGCATTTAACTTAGATGCAGATACTTTGAAAAAATTAACAGACATTAAATTGGAAGCAGTAATAAATTTGAAGAAAAGATTGAGAATAAATAGTCTCCCTTGTAGTTGGGGTACAATGTATTTCTTGAGATCAGAGGAATCTTGGAGCCAAGACAAAATGATCCTATGAAATCTAAGGATTTGATTGAGTTGTTGGGGTAGTTGAAAATGGAAGGGCCGAAGGGTCTCCTGCTCCTTCAACTGCCCGTCTTCTGTCTTGTGATGCTGATTGGGTGCGCCTTTGTGTTCGCTCGCTGATTGGTTGCTTCAGTTGCGCGAGCCAATGGGCTGATTCGTTGAGGCTGCTATTGGATTGGACGCTGAAGTCAGGTTGGATTGATAGGCAGATTCATGGGCTGATTGGCTCGTGCTGTGGGGAGGCAGGATGTTTGCGGTGGCATCGTCTGCTCAGGGTCCGTCGCGTCCCCGCTGGCTCAATGGGAAGAAGTTGGCGGCGGTGCCGGGATCCTCTGCCGCACGGTCCAGGGAAAACGGGTGACCAGCAGCCCGCTGGGCCCCACCGGGAGTGGCCGGTAATGGCGGGGTGTTTGGGTGGAACCGAGGCGTCGGTGCGAGGCCTGATGGCGCCAACAGGGCGAGGCTGGAGGCCGCGGGGTAACTTGCAGCAAGAAGGGGTGGAGGGAGGCGATTGGCAAGTCTGGTTGGCGCATGCGTGGTGAGTTCGCGCATATGTTGCAGATACGCCTGTGCTGATTATGGGCCAACTGACGATTGGCGCATGCGCACATAAATTAAGATGGCTGCCCCCAGCCAATGGATCCTGAATCACAAAGTCAATCCGTACATTTTGGGTCTTTTGTGCCCTGTGTCTCTGTTCTCGTTTGTCAAATCATTGGATTCTAAAAATAGGCTGTAAGACTTCAGAGCTCCTCGCACAGGGTCAAAATCTTGACTTGCGACCATCGTGGACCCCCTCCCCTCCCCCGACGCGATCATTGTGGGACCTTTGAACTCCACTCCGGTTGCAAGTCGGGGAGGACCTGTCGGGGTCATTGGGTCACTTAGGAAGGGATGGAAAACCAATCCATTTTTATTTGCTTCCCAATGCTCATAGAATGTGTCTGATTTCATCTGTTTTTCCTGTCGTAGCATCACATTCTTCATAAAGTTAGATGTTATTTTTTAAAGTTGTGTCACTTGAACAATAATGCTCCAACCCTTCTGATCCTGACCTACCATGTGTTTAAAATGTCATGTTTCTCAGTTACTTGTCCGAATGCCTTAAAAATATAGGGACTTTGGTGTTAACAAAACAGAGTAAAGATTTCACCAATCTTTTGAATTTATGATCTCTGGTATTTCCGGTCATGTTTTCTATTTAGGTTGGTGTATCTTGCAGACTTGTTTGGTTGCAGCAAGTAAGAAGTTATCGCCTTGTAGAGTCCGCTGCGGCAGTGCTACCAAATAAAGAGATGTCGCCACAAGGTGAGTGTAAAACAAAGACTGGCTTTACTGGTTTAAATTCCCCACATGTGCTCACTGGCCCACCCACTTCTGGTGACGTGCCCCTGACTTCCAGCAGTGACGTCATTGCATTGTGGCATCACTCTCCAGCTGGCTGGCCGCTACGCGGAAGTCAAGGGCATCTCAGCCCGCACATGGTGCTAGGCCCAGGCTCCTTCTCAGTGGTAAAGGGGACTCTGTGCCATCTTGGACTGTCCAAGTGTTGCAGTGATTTGGCCTTTTTTGCTTGCCCAGTTGCCTGGTGCACTATAATCTCAGCGTTGATAAGGGGGAAATTCTTTCAATGTTTCATTCACTTTTATTGCAGAATTCTTCCTAGATTATCTGTGTAACATTGAACGGTATGGGTTTTCATGAACAGGGATCATGATTTTACTCATAATTTGGTGAGCAAATGGATGGGACAGTTTTTGCTAATGCCCCATGGGAATCAAAATAAAAATGAAGTGACAAAATTTGGAAGGTTTGTTGACCCTTCCTTTTAAGCAAGATGTCAGGATAACCTTCATGTTACTTGCTGAATTAAAATGTGATTTGTCAGTTCTTATGGCAGCTGCCATATTGGCATTGCAAGGAGAGATGGGAAATGGGTCAGGTCCTTGGTGGTCCCAGTAATGCAACGTAGAAAGATGTCACAGGGCTGAATGTGGTTTAGGGAGGGAGAGGGTATTAATTTTTAGGAAACGTATGTGGCCAGCCACCTATCAATATTTTTTAATCAAATAGAAACTCCTGCTGGTAGAAGCCATTTCCTACTTTGAATAGGCCCAATGTCATTATCCAAACAGATATTGTTAAGAGCCCAAAGGATCCCAAAACCCAGCAGCAAGAGCCTTTCACCAAGACAAGTGGTTTTTAAAACAGAAGTTATTTTTAATCAAATTTAATCATGAAAATAGAATCAAACTTTAACTCTATACTTAACAAACCCAAAATAACCCCCATTTAATTCTAAGTGAACATGTTTGTAATGTGTTTAAAGTTAAGAAAAGTTATTTGGTTCACAGTTCAATCTTACTTCGCCTTCTTCCAAGTTCTCCGGATGCAGGCAATTCTGCTGTGCACAGAGTGGAATATGTATAAATTTCACCAGGATTTGGTGCTCAAAAGGTAAATGTTTACCGCTCAGGATAGTTCTTGTTGGGTTTTTAGAGAGAGATTTGTTGTTCCAGGATTTCCACAACTGAGGTACCACCATTAGTCACCTCAATGTCTCACTGATGAACCTTGCCCCGTTAGGGTTTTCCAGATGGTAACTTCTTTCTACGAGCTACTACAGAGTTCCATTCCTCTTATTCCAAACAACAGGAGTTCTTTCTTCTGCTTAACCTAGTGTTAGATAAACAAAACCGAGAAGTGACTTTCCTGGAAGCACCCTGCAGAAAGGTACTTGAAGCAATCCTGGCTCCATTTCCAAACAATGTTCATTCATTCTATGACATCAGTTTGATTAACACCTACTTGTGAATGTGCAGAACATTCTCCAGAGATCTTCAATATTTCTTCAGTCTTTCAAATAAGATGTTTTAAAATGTATGTAACCTACTCTAAATCTTACCAAAATCCCAAATATTACCAAATTCTTCAAATATATTTATCCATTACAATATCACGTAAGGAGCATTTAAGAGACTCTTAGACAGGCATACATGGGTGAAAGAAAAACAGGGTTGTAGCGGACGCACAGCGCGATATTACAAAATACCACCATCAGTTCACAGAGTTACCTGACACGTCGCGGGCTAAGAGTGCTGGGCACCAAAGTACAGTGAGTGGATCAGATGAAGACCCTGCCTAAAGGCACGGGGCACTAATGGCTCGTAGCTTTAACCTGCTGGTCCTGTGGACCGGAAGGTGTTCACTAATATTCTCATTGACAGGCAGGGAAAAAAAGGTCTGTGTATGTCTGCAATAAACCAGTCTTGAGTTGACAACCTTTGTATGTGTTTGCCTTTATTTAGTAGCATCTACCGCAGTAGCCGCTACAGGGTTTTTTTTTGTTAGAAATATCTAGATCAGCACAGCGTCGTGGGCCAAAGGGCTTGTACCGTGCCGTAATATTCTGCTATTGCTTGACTTTGAATATCTATTGTAAGCTCTGTGAGACTTCAATAATGTAGCAAATGTGCACAACAACATTGCAGTCAGGAGTTTGTATCTCCTGGTTGACGAGATTTTCTCTTTTTAAAAACAATGCTTTATAGTTCTGGTCAGTAAGAAAAGAAATATTGTGTATGTTGAATATGTCTTTATGTCTGAAAGTAACACTGGAAAAGAGTCAGTAACACCAAGGTAAATAGCACCCTTTAGCGGCTGGTGAAGTTTCCTGATGGGCACAAGTTATCACTCAGTGGCAACAGTGATGTGAAAATGTGGGTAAATTATTTTGTATATGATTTATACATGTTAAAATTAGCTGTTTTCTGTTCCAATTTCAGGTAGGTGTGGTTGCAAAGTGGGTAAGGATAGAAAATACTTGGGGATCAAAAACTGGGGCTTGCATTTGATGGTGTGAAAGTCAAAATGGAAACTCAGATTAAGGCTAATCTGATTAAGCAAGTGAATGGCTCTCATACTTCCACCAGAAGTTAATCTAGAATTGAATTTTGAGTCTTTTACGGTGGGTATCTTCAAAGTCTGTTGATTGCAAGACTAAATTAAGAGCCCTTTTGCCCTTGGCTGTGCTGAAAGATTGTTTTGTTTATTAACTAAATCTTTCTGAGAGGGAGAATAGAGTGAAGCTGCTTTCCTACTCATTGGTGATGAATCTTACAGTAAGGTCTTTCAAATAATTACAGATTTCTAATTCCTCCCTGTCCTCGGGCATTTTCTCCTGCAATCTAGATCCCTTACCACCATCCAGGGATTCTCATGCAGGGTGATGTTTCACGATCACCTCCTCCAACCATGTCCTTGCACTCTGTGGCAGGAAACCCAATGCAGAGTAAATGACAGATAGGCTGAGCACCTCCACTTGGATCACAATGGCCATCTTGGGTCATGGTCACAAGCCATTTTAAGTTCCATTCCATTCCCACACTGACCTTTGTCTTCTGCCTCCTCCATTGTCAGGGTGAGGTCAAATCCAGAGGAACCATCTCTTATTGCATTTGTGAATCGATGGTATGAATATGGAATTTTCCAAGTTCATGTAACCTGCCTACACCCCCACCCCCAAATGTTTCTCTCTCTCCTGTTGATTCACCCAGTTCCCCTCGTATTTTCCTTTCCAAACCAGATGACTTATAAATGTGGGCAGAGGAATGGCAGATGGAGTTTAATCTGGACAAGTGTCTTGCACGTTGAGAGGACTTTTAGTAGTGTTGCAATGAGGGATCTTGGGGTGCAAGCGCGAGCTCCTTGAAAGTGGCAACACAAGTGTAGGGTGTTAAAGAAATTATACTTCATTGAGCAGGACATGATGTATAAATGTGATTAGGCCACATTTTGAGTGTTTTCTGCAATTCTAGTTGCTGCATGACAAAAGGAGTTTATCAGGGGGTTGCTTGGGATAGAGCATTGGCTCTGAGGAGAGATTGGACAAATTTGGATAGTTTTCTCTGGAGGATTGGAAGCTGAGTGATGGCCTGGTTGAAATTTATCCAATTATTGTAGTCCTGGAGAAGATAGATTTCTTCTTCCCCCGACCCCGTGGGAGATGTAAAAATACTACGATGCCTATATTGAACATGAGAGGGGAAAAAGGAGAGAAGTGAGGCAGGTTTTTGCACAGTGCGGTGGGGGTCTGGCCCACGCTGCCAGGATAGTGGTGAAATCGCCACGATTTAAGAAGCATTTGGTTGGGCACATGAACAAGAGGGAATGGGCGATGTGTTTGGACCATGTGCTGACAGATGGGATTAATTTAAATGAGCATCATGGTCACCACAGACATTGTTCACCAAATGGCCTATTCCTGGGCTGCTCTGTTGGGTGATGATTCATCTCTCTTCAAGGATTGTTGCCAATGGGCAGTAAACTTTTCACAGAGGTCTATCTCCAATGAATATATTTAGAACATTTCCGTGAGTTAATTCCCTGTAGAAACAGCAGTTTATCATTCAAGCTGTGTAGCCACAGCAATAATGCAAAGTTTGAAGGCCATCATTACTGAATCCATTTTAATCAGCCTTCACCTTGTACAATGTTCAGTTGAGACAACAAAATCAAAATGCAACTTTTAACCTCTAAGAAAGATGAGTAATCCTCTGTACCACAGAATTATTGCTGAAAAAATATTTTGAAACTTTTGTGAATTCAGCTTCCAAAGAGGTGATGAAGAGGAACCACAACAACATTTTTAAAAATTAAACCCAGAACATTTATTAGAAGATGTTTATCACAATAAACATGTTCAGATTCAGTGATGATCGATTCTAGAATGGCATGTGGCAGTAATAAAAGGAATGCAGGATAGATATATTCCAAGGAAAAATAAATTAATGATTTGAATTGTTGTTTAAATGGTTTTGTGGCCAAATTTGCAGAGGTCACCAAGATAGGGGACAGAGTAGGAAATGTAGAAACCGTAAATTTGCAGAAGGATATAAACAGATTAGAAAACTGGGCAAAATGATGGCAGATGAGATTTAACACCGAGAAATGTACAGTTGTACATTTTGGCAGTGGAAATAAACAGGAAGCATACTATTTGGATGGGATGAAAATTCAGACTTGGATGTGGAAAGGGACCTGGGTGTCCTTGTGCAAGGACACCTAAAAGTTAATGACCAGGTGAAATTGGTTATGAAGAAAGCGAATGCTATGTTGGCATTCATTTCACGAGAAATGGTGTACAAGCGTAAATAGGTGTTAATGAGGCTCTATGAGGCACTGGTGAGACCTCATTCCAAGCACTTGGTGCAGTTTTGGGCCCCCTATCTGAGAAAGGATGTGATGTTTTTGGAGAGGGCGCAGAGGAGAATGACGAGGATGATTCCCAGAATGCAAAATATAATGTACGAGGAGTGTTTGACAGCTCTTGGGTTGTAATCATTGGGGTATCGGAAATTAAAGAAGAAAGCTCATGGAGACATTTTGTATTTTGAAAGATTTAGATAGGGTGGATGCGGGTAAGATGTTTCCCTTGGTGGGTGAATTGAGGACAAGAAAATTAGAGGTTATCCATCCAAAATAGAGATTGGGAAGAAATTCTTTCACCAGAGTGTCTTGGAGCTGTGGAACTTACTGCCTAATGCAGCAGTGGAAGCCAGATCACTGGGAGTATTTAAACAAGAAATAGACAAGTATCTCGTTAGTGAGGGCATGAAGGGATATGGGGAAAAGGCTGGAAATTGGAAGTAGTGAAGAGTAGCTCAGTGTGTATTTAGGGAGCAGACTTAATGGGCCTGGTGGCCTGGTTCTGTTCTTTTGTCTTGTGATGTTGTTCTCATTTGAGAGAGATTATCGAAGGCAACTGAGAAAAATGGAAACATTCGAGGCAATTGTTGAACTAGGTTATTTGTTTGCCATCTCTATGTAAAACTCCAAAATTATCTGTCACTTTGGATCAGTGCCGTTTCCTCCAATCCCTAAGGAACATAGTCTTTCTAATATGTCATGTGTTCTTTCAGCCACAAATTATTCTCTTTTTCAAACATGGGCACAGGTTACTCATGCTTCACTTCAGTCTTGCAATCTTTTTGGGTGGTTTTTCATTTGTAAATGTGGCAAATCCATTTTGGGAGTGGATTTCTTGTCACATTTTTCTATGATGTATTTGAAAAAAACGTTGTGTGGACTGCAGCTCTTGAATGCAAGTGAGCTGCATTTGTTATCCTTCCAATGCCATCTGCTGCCTGACAAGCCTTCAACCTGATTCCTGCCCTTTCCACGCCTTGCTCGTATTTTCCTCGCCTTGTGACCCCATCGTAATGGTGTACAGACATGCAAAAAGCCACCATATAAAGGCAGGGTCTGAGACGCATGCTCGTAATACCCCCAGATTATCTTAAAATTGCAAGATTGGATTGGCAAGAGTTGGGCGTAGTCCACAGATCTGACAGCTGCTGGGCTTCACGGTTGCATATGGTTCTGAAAAAAACTAGGGATTGGCGGCCTTGCAGAGATGATCGTCCCCTGAACAATTCCACCATGCTTGACTGATACAATATTCCAATTTTACAAGACCTGTCAGCAAACTTCCACGGCAAATATGCATTGGCTAAAATAGATCTAGAACGTGCTTACTATTAGATTCCATTTGAGTCTCCGGATGTCACAAAGAGAGCAGTGATGCTCCCATTCGGCATGTTTGAGTTTCTGAGAATACCATTCGGTCTATGGAATGCAGCTCAGACATTCCAGTGGTTCATGGACCACGAACTCACTGGCCTTGGGTTTGTTTGGTGCTTATGTTGATCGAGGAGATTCTGGTTGTAAGTGTGGATGAAGAGGAGCACAAGAGCCACCTTATCTCATTGTTTCCGAGGCTTGAGGAATGCGGCATCGTGATCAATCCCAGGAAATTGTTTCTGGTGCTTCTGATCTTGTATTTTTGAGGCCTAGAGTTATGCAACATGGTATTTTGCCTGATGAATGGGAAGTGCGTGAATTTTGAGAATTTCCACCCCCCGTTAAGGTTGGCCAGTTGTGATGGTTTTTAGGTATGAGGAATTTTTATTGCTGTTCCCTGGTGAATGCCACAGCATCTCTATTACCTCTTGCTGAATGACTCAAAGGATCTGATGTCTGTTTTCAAAAAGACCTTAACTTTGAAAGACGATGCCGTGTATGCTTTCCATGATGTGAACACTTTTCTTACAAATGCCACTAAGCTTGTACATCAAATGCCCAAGGCCTTGCTCTCTTACCACAAATGCATCTGTCAGTGCTGTGGGAGCAGTGTTCGAACAATGAGTCTGTGGGCAATTGTAAACTTTGGCATTTTTTGTTCCAGCCAAGCGGTCACCGGCTCAGGCAAAGTATAGTACATTTGGGCAAGAACTCTTAGCTATCTATCTCGCAGTGAAACATTTCAGTTTTTAAAAAATATATATTTATAGTTTTGTATACAGTTCAATATAATAATAGAATCGTATCCAAATGATACTTTCAGTGATCAAAATAGAATAAAAAAATAAATGTTGTACTGTACATAAAAGTGAGAAGAGATAAAAAGTCTTTTAAAAAAATACAGATCTTGGTGCAAAGCAACTGTGATAACTATTCCCTCCCAAAAGGAAAGGCAGAATATTAATAAAATATTAGAATTAAACCAACATGATAAGGTTCAACCATTAAGATTAAAGAAAAGTGGTGGTGGGGTGGAGAAGCGAGTACATTAGATATCCAAACACATATCTAAATATGATTTCCATATTTTGAATTATGGATCATACCCAGTTCTAATATTATAAGTCACCTTTGCTAAGAGAATACAATTTTGCATTTTCCCACAATCAATTTTAAGATGGGATTCAGATCTAAAACATGCATTTGAAAAATTAGGAATAAATTAATTGATGTGGCATTAAATATAATTGATGAATAAGTTATAATTAACTAATCTATCAAAAACATTAATTACTGTCCCAAAAAATGTCAGACCAGCAAAAAGGGTCAATTTCAGTTCCCAAATCAATTCCCATCTTTCTTTTGATTTATTCAAGTCTGGATTTGGAGATTCCTCTTGAAGTAGAAGATACAATTTGGAAATGTTTCTTTGTAATTCCCTCATGAATCCCAATTTCCAATCCAAGATTTCAGCTTTTTATTGGAAGGTCATCCTTTGACCATTTGTACAGACCACCAGCCTCTTATGCATACTCTATCTCTACTTGCCAAGGGAGCTTCGGCACTTGCACTTCATCCTTCAATTTTCATCGGACACACATGACATCTGAGAGAAAGCAAATGCTGTGGTTGGTGCACTATCCAGGTGTGACATTACATACAACTACTGACATCAATTTCAAAGCCATGGCTCATGCACGGTGCACTGATCCCGATTACATCAGGTGTAACCAGATCAACTTTGGTCTCCATCTTCAAGATGTGCCCCTGGATGAATAGGCTGAAAAGTTGGTCTGTGATTTTTTTCCCCCAACAGGAAGGACTAGGCTGTTTGTGTGGGCAGCTATGAGGCAGGAGATTTTCTCTTCACAATCTATCTCTTCCTGGTAGAAGAGCATCAATCAAACTGGTTAAGGAACATCTTACCTGGCTTCATGTTAAACAGAATGTTGGATTATGGGCAAGGACTTGCTTGCTGGGTCAACGCCCTAAAGTCTCCAGGCACATGAAATTCAAGCTAGGGGATTTTGTTGTTTTGGATTCCTATTTCCAGCACGTGCACCTTGTGGCTTGGAAGGTCCACTTCCGCCATCTCGGCAATGTACTTCTCTGCTCACAGGTGAGGACAGGACTACCAGGTGGCAGGATGAAATTCCTATCATCGGCATCTCTGCAGAGACAATTGCTTTGGCTTTTTTGGATCATTGGATTCCATCTTTTGGTGTTCTGGGCACGATTACAACAGATCGAGGGTCTCAGTTCGACTCAGCATTGATCTGAGCTCTCACTGATACTCTGGGCACTACCTGAATTATGGTGAAGCATTTCAGGGCCAACAGCTTCTTTGAGCATTTTCATTGACGATTGAAAGCACCATTGACAGCAGGTGGCAAATCATCGACATGGAGCAAACGTTTGCCCATGGTTCTCCTTTGCATGACTACAGCTCTTAGGGCAGATCATGGATGTTTAGTGGTAGAGCTAGTCTATGACTGTATGTTGACCTTGCCATTTGAGTTTGTGAATCTGAGTCCAGACACAGTGCTCGTGAACAGGTCAGTTATCTTGACCATCTTCGAGAAAATGAGATTACTCTGATGTTCTCCTATGTGGCAGCATCATCTCCAGTGGATGTGCCAAATGATTGACAACACTGTACTCGTGTGTTTCTTTGACATGATGTTGTTTGTAAACCACTTTAGCCCATTTACGATGGTCCTTTCCGGGTCTTATGGCACCATCCATAGTGTTTTGTGATTGACAGGAATGGAAAAGGTAACACTGTTTCCATCAACAGGTTAAAGCCAGTTTATTTCAAATGTCCACATTCTGCATCAGGGCCAGAGCGAAAGGACCAGTCGTTCCCCTGCATTGCCTGTCTTGCAGTATCATACGAGATCATGCTGATCTGTCAACCCTCCAGACTGTTACACTGGGGACAGTTCCATTCATTCGCCTCCTTGCATGGATCGGAGGCTGGAGGTGGGGGGGGGGGAGGGGGCTGTCACGGTGATGCATCTGCCTGCTTTGGGAACGGTGCCAGTTGCCGCTGATGATGTAATTGAAGCATCACGCTGGAGGAATAGCCCATGTGCGTGGGTGTGTTAAACATCAGTATATGGGTGATGGATCTCGGATGCAGGAGGAGTAGAGAGAGAGTGTCAGGATTACAATGTGGCACTGAGCCAATGAGAAAGTCAAAAGGGTTTGGCTGGGTGGTCTTTGGGGAGTTGAAGAATGAAAAGTGTCTGAGGAGGATAAAGACTGCATTGTCTTCTGGAAGAAACGAGTGAGGGTATTCTTTAATTGTTTGTAAACTATGGTATATCAGTGCCGTTACAAATCTAACCCTTCCCTACCTCACATTCATTACCCTCTATTATTTTTCCATCCATGTATCTTAGAGTGTTTTGAATGTCCTCATTGTACCAGCCCCGATCTCCACCCCAGCAATGCATCCCAGACCCTCACTGCTCTGTAATTGTTTTAAAGCTTGTTTAGACGATCAAATCAAAAGATGAATGAAGTTCTACTGCTACATCTTGTGATCTCATCATCATTTCTTTGCAGATTATGGGCAAATTGAGAGAAAAAATGTATGTCTTAAATAGACACTATGAAGGAGAGGGGGAAGGGTGGATCCTTTATTATATCTGCTGTGCAAATACGAGCTGCATTGTTACACCTCATAGCAACACATGTAACACCTCATCATCAGATTTTTAAGAATACTGGGGAATATTAATGATCTAAAATGCCCAAACTGGAGAAATAAGTCGAGATGAATGCCTTGTATTCCAAAATCGGAATGCACTTTGGAAGGTATCATTGGGTTTTAGTGACTTGCTCATGAACCAGAATTTCTCTCACGTGGGTTCTTGCTCCTGAGACCATTCTCTTGCCTCCATTTCAATAAAGTGGCTACTTTCCCTTCCTGGCTCCCATGCAAGCTTGCTGTGGCTTCTTTTGTACTGACTGTCATTATGTTGTTGCAAAGTACTGTCCATCCATCTTTTCTCAAAATCTGGACTAATCCGTACCAATTCACGAAATATTGATGCTCTCCATTTATTGACTTTCTTGATTTGAGTTTCTTCCCATCCAACGTGGTTTGACAGTGGATGGCACAATCGCAACTCTGTTGCGCTGCTAGTGATAGGGATGGGGTTCAAATCCTGCTCTCTCTGTGAGGAGTTTTTATGTTCTCCCTGTGTGTGTGCAGGTTTTCCCTGGGGTGGGGGAGGGGGGTCCAGATTTTTCCCACTGTTCAAAAAGTATGAGCGTGTTGAAGGTGAATTGGGAGGCACAGGTTTGTGGGCCTAAAGGGTCTGTTACTGTGCTGTAATGAATCTTAAAGTATCGCATTGACTCTGATATGTCACTAATGTAAATCTTGGTAGTAATGGTGTGTATGATTCTGCTTTGTCTTGATCTCTGCGGCTATTGGCCTCGTCTCTCATGTGGAACCCTATAACTTGGGTGTTTTGGAATTACCTAGTTGTGAGCAGTATATCTGAATGAATAGCTTCACTAATTGCTCACCATGTTAATGTTTAATGTCCATCTATCCTTGTCTGCCTAGTCTGCACTGGAAAATTGAAAATGTTACTCCACTCTTTAAGAAGGAAGAGAGGCAAAAGACTGTAAATTTTAGACCACATCTTCACATAAAAAAAATTATCACGTAAATTATGTTATCTTTTCCAAACAAATACAAGCTTTCATTTTGCCAATGATTCATATTTAAATCCACATCATTTTTCCACGTAATAACAATACGTTCCCCAACCAATGCTAATGTGAACCGAATAAACTCAATTTGAGATTTATCCATTCTTAAACCCATTGTTAAAGTTGTAATATACCCCATTTAAAAAAAGCAGTGGATCTAACATTAAAGTAGTCTCCAATAATTCCGCCTTAAACTCTTTAATTTTTATCCAAAAAGACTTACTTTATCACACAACCAGACAGAATTGAAAAAAAAAGTACCAATTTGAGACCCACAATGAATACATAAATCTGAATGACTAAATCCATATCTTTTTAACTTTTCTGGTGTTTAATTCAACTGATGTAGAAAATTGTAGTTCACCAAATTTAGTCACACTACCTTCACACATAGTAGTCCATCCTTCTTGGGACAATTCTAAGGATAAATCTTTCTCCCCTTTAAGCTTTGATTTATCTCAATCCAGTTTCGCCATTTTCTCTTGCAACAAAGAATACATTTCTGAAATAAATCCCTTTCTGCCCAATTTACAATTAAATTTTTAAATTTAGTTAACTTAGGCATGTTCGATTCCCGCCCAAAACTCTTCACTACTGGAGCATGTACTTGAAAATATGCAAGCAAAGAATTTAACAGTACCTCAATTTATTCCTGAAGCCTAACATAGGAAAAAAATATCCCATCTTCAAAACAATCTGCTAGCACTTGAATACCTTTCATCTGGCAAATCTTTAAACACAGATTATTCATTGAGAAGGATATGTATTTATCCTGATATGATGGAATTTGTAATGAAACCTTATCTCCAGTTCCTATTGACAGATTTCTTTTATACCAAGTATCATATACATGTCATAATACTGGCACATTATAATAATGCAAAAGACGAGAAGTCCATCTAAATATACACTGATGTATAATAAAATGTGAAATCTGTGATAATAACATTTTAGCCCAGTGTGGAGGTTGATTAACATTGAACATCCTATTAATAAATTTTAACTGATAATTAACTAATAATTTACTGAATAATTCTGAAAATGAAGCCATTGTCGTCCCTAATGCATATAGCCATGTTAAATTTTGCAATAATACTCTAGCCAATGAACCTTTCTTTAAAAATATTCTGATTGCTGCATAACTCTTTAAAAAATATGTTTGGACACGAACATGGAATTCATTGAAAAAGATATTGAATATAAGGAAAATTATTCTTTTTAATACAATTCACATGTGCCATTCATGTCAAAGGAAGGTTTTTCCATTTGATTAAATCAGCTTTAATTTTATCAATAGAGAAACATAGTTCAACTTACACAAATGTTGATAATCCACATCAACCATTACCTCTAAATATTTAATTTTCATTTTTCATCTAAGCTGTGTAATCTGTTTACAAGCAGGATAATCTTCCTCTGTAATTGGTAATATCTTCCTCTTATCCCGATTAACCTTATAACCAGACATTTCTCCATATTGTACCAAACAGGTTTGCAGATGTCATAACGATTACTGAGGATTTGTTAAATTTGGATTTGTTATATTCTCTTCCTTTATTTTAATCCCACTAATTTTATCATTTTGTCTTATAGCTTGGGCTAGCGGTTCTATCACCAATGGTGACAAAGGACAACCTTGCCTAGTGGAGCGTGTTAAATTAAACGTATCTGAAATTTGTCCATTCATCACCATCCTCACCAAGGGATTTTTTATACAAGTCTTTAACCCAACCAGGTAAAAAAGGTCCAAACTTAAATCTTTCAAGTATTTAAATAAAAAGTACCTTTCAACTCGATCAAAGGCTTTTTCTGCATCTAATGCCACTATCATTGATTGATTTAAACAATGTCTTGACACATGAATCAACGTCAACAGTCTAACAATATTTTCAGAAGAAAATCTATTCTTAATAAAACCTGCTTGATCAACATGTATTAAACGTGATAAATACTTCACAAGTCTATTAGCAAATACCTTAGCTACTATCTTATAAACTACATTTAATAACGATATTGGTCGATATGAGGCAACTTTCAATGGGGCTCTTCCTTTTTTGCAATAACTAAGTCTAGCTCTAGAAAAGGATTCTGGAAAAGCTTTTGCTCTTCTGTAGCTTGTTTAAGAACATCCATCAAACAGGAGACAAGACTTCATAAAATTCTTTATAAAATCCTCCTGTAAACCCATCTTCTCCAGGTGATATTCAATATCGCTTCTTCAATTTCTAAATCACTGAAAGGAACTTCCAATTCTGTCCTATCTTTATCGTCCAAAACCGATAACTCCAAACTACCTTAAAAAAAACTCAACACGTTCCTCATCCTGACTTACATCAAAAGGATATAAATTCTGGTAAAATGAGTGAAATTCATCATTCATTTCCTGAGGTTTAAAAGTAACTCTTATATTATTTCTTATCGCATTTATTGTCCTTGATGCCTGTTCAGTCCTTAATTGCCAAGCAAAATTTTATGTGCTCTTTCTCCTTACTCATAGTAATTCTATTTAGATCATTGTATTAATTTTTCATATTTATATGTTTGCATTATATTATAACAGTTTCAACTGAATCAAAAAAGTCTTTTTATCCACAGTCGAATTTCGTTGGAATTCCTTCTCTCAAATTGTTATTTCCTTCTCCAAATTTTGCCTCTCTGCCAAATGCTGCGTCTTAATTCTTGCAGAATAATTGATTATCAGACCTCTTAAATAAGCTTTTGAAGCATCCCACAGAACAAATTTACTTTGTACTGAATATGTATTAATTGGCAAATAAGATTGAATATGGTCTTTGATTTAACTTAGAAACTTTGGTTGCTTCAATAACATCCCATTAAACCTTCACCGATAAGGGGTCGCTACATTATGCAAACCAGAACATGTGCAGGTGCACAATCCTTTATCCAGATCCCTTTGGTGGGGGTGGGGTCACTGTGTTCTGAATTTCAGATTTTTTTGGATTTTGGAAAGCCAGATTTAAGCCCACCCAAATTATGCTGCTGTATCCACCCCCACTCCCTTCCAGTCACACTGATATTTTTGCTCCACTCCTCACCTGCCTGACTCGCGCTGCCATCTCTCTCCCACTTGCTGATGTTTGGAGCTTTCCGGATTTTAGATGTCTGGAAAAAGGATTGTGTACTTCTACTTAACAATGAGGAATGATCCGATAAAATCCTACTCATATACTCTGCATGTATAAATCTACCCTGTAATTGTGCTGATGTTAAGCAAAAGTCGATTCTCAAAAAAGGATCATGTCTGGGTGAATAAAAAGAAAAGTCTTTTTCTGTCAGAATTAACTTCCTCCACATTTCCACCAAATTCAAATCTTTCATTGAGTCTAACATCCATTTAGCCATTTTGGTTCTTTGTGCAGTTATTGGAAATTTATCCAACACACAATTAAATTCCACACTAACCAAAATATTTTCATTAGCTTGACCCAGATTCAAAAAATTTCAGAAATAATGTCTTCATTATTTTCATTGGGTGGATAAACATTCATCAAAGTCCATGCTTCAGCAAAAATTTTACAATTCACCAACAGCTCTCTACCCAATGTGGCAGAGAATGATTCCAACTGAAACAGTATCTTCTTAGAAGCCAAAGTAGCAACTCACTTCTTGCTTTCGAATTAAATGAAGATGCAAAAACATGTCCTACCCAATCTCTCATCAATTTCATATGTTCTTTCTCAGACAAATGAGTTTCTTGCAAAAAGGCAACATCAACCTTCATTTTCTTTATATATGCCAATATTCCCTTCCTTTTCATCGGATTATTAAGTCATTTAACATTGAAGGTCACAAAATTGAAATGAGCCATAACTTAATTTCCTCTTGAGATTGCCACTTCACAGAGCAATTAAATATTTTAAAAAACCCAAACCCCCATTTCAAACAATAAGAAACCCCTGTAAAAAATGTAAAAATCTACAAGTACAAAAGTCGGATCCCCCTCTGTGGACCAGCTGCAGTTAATACCACAAGTGACAGATTACTTTAGAAGTAGCAGAGTCAATCACCACCCCCCAACCGAACATTAAAACCCATCAGTCATCCCAGTGATAACACCCACATTGAGCTTGAGCTTCATCTTCAACATCACTCACCAATTCTGATTCCAATTCTTTTCCCTGTTCCCTTCCCAATTTTAACCTCGGGCATTTTCCCCATCAATTCCTTCAAATCTGGGAAGGAATTTTCAAAAGATAATGCACCATAAGGACTCTCAAAACATTGAGACTGATCTGGCCCATAATTCACCTTAAATATCGTCGGACACCGAAAAGTAAACTTATACCCTTTCTTCCACAGCACTGCTTTGACCAGATTAAACTCTTTCCATCACTTAATAATCTCCTGACTTAAATCAGGATAAAATAAAACCCTATTGCCTTAAACCATCATTGGGCTTTGATCAAGGCAAGCTTTCTGAACTGTAAGCCGCAATATAATTTCTCTATCCTGATATCACAAACATCTTAAAAGAACTGCTCTTGACATTTGACCCAGAAAAGGTTTTCTCCTTCACACCCTATGAGCCCTATCTAAAAAGTCTCGACTCCCAACATCTCTGGAATCCATTTCCAGAAATAATTTTACAGGATCTGAACCATCAATATCTTCCGGCAGACCAACTATCTTAATATTAATTCGACAACTTTGATTTTCTAACGAATCAATGTTTTTTAACAAATCTCTCTTCTGGACATCCTAGCCTGTATACAACTCCTCAATATGATCCATTCTCTCCGCATAATGGT
Organism: Narcine bancroftii; assembly: GCF_036971445.1. NCBI lineage: Eukaryota > Metazoa > Chordata > Chondrichthyes > Torpediniformes > Narcinidae > Narcine > Narcine bancroftii. The sequence goes on along the minus strand of NC_091479.1, from coordinate 26,475,983 downwards.
CCCCACGGTCCTTACAGTCAATAAAAATGTCTTCGATCTTCTTAAATTGATCTTGTCCAGTGTCCACTGCTGTTAAACTCTTATTAATATCAACTAGAATAAATGTAATTTATTCACACATGCCAGCCATTATTTCCTTTATACCAGCAAATTGATCATTTAAAGTTTCAAAATATTAGGTCATAGAAGACATCATCTTTTCATTTGGTTGGATCAGTTCTGTAGACATGAAGTTGACTTCCATCCCTGTTGCATGGGCCATAAAGACTGGGGAAGGTGTCTGTGGTTAAACAACAGCTTTCATTGGAGATGGAGATGTTCTTAAAGCCTAAGGCCTTCCTTCAGTAAGTCTTTTTTTCTTTGGCTTGGCTTCGCGGACGAAGATTCATGGAGGGGGCAAAAAGTCCACGTCAGCTGCAGGCTCGTTTGTGGCTGACCAGTCCGATGCGGGACAGGCAGACACGATTGCAGCGGTTGCAAGGGAAAATTGGTTGGTTGGGGTTGGGTGTTGGGTTTTTCCTCCTTTGCCTTTTGTCAGTGAGGTGGGCTCTGCGGTCTTCTTCAAAGGAGGCTGCTGCCCGCCAAACTGTGAGGCGCCAAGATGCACGGTTTGAGGCGTTATCAGCCCACTGGCGGTGGTCAATGTGGCAGGCACCAAGAGATTTCTTTAGGCAGTCCTTGTACCTTTTCTTTGGTGCACCTCTGTCACGGTGGCCAGTGGAGAGCTCGCCATATAATACGATCTTGGGAAGGCGATGGTCCTCCATTCTGGAGACGTGACCCATCCAGCGCAGCTGGATCTTCAGCAGCGTGGACTCGATGCTGTCGACCTCTGCCATCTCGAGTACCTCGACGTTAGGGGTGTGAGCGCTCCAATGGATGTTGAGGATGGAGCGGAGACAACGCTGGTGGAAGCGTTCTAGGAGCCGTAGGTGGTGCCGGTAGAGGACCCATGATTCGGAGCCGAACAGGAGTGTGGGTATGACAACGGCTCTGTATACGCTTATCTTTGTGAGGTTTTTCAGTTGGTTGTTTTTCCAGACTCTTTTGTGTAGTCTTCCAAAGTAAGTCCAACTGCAGCAAATAGTCATTCTTGCTCTTCTTCTTCTTGAATTTCTGAGTTGTCCTCCTCCACCTCATACCTGGCTGCCCAACTGCGGATTTCTTGCATGTGAGAACATCCATCATGCTGAGAAGCTCAGTAGCACCAGAGGAGCATCTTCAGATGGGCCGCTGCATACAGTCAGTCGCCTTCCCGCGAACTCGCGCTCACATTCGGGCACCCACCCTCCTGCTCTCCTTAGTCAAGCCAGGCTTGGGTCAGATTTCACGCTCACTCTCCTGGCCCACCCCCAGGCCAAAGATCTTGGCGATATCTTGCGTCTCTGGAGGCGCAGAGGATGCAGAGGTTTCTTCCAGCTTCTCTTGGGTTCCACATTGAGGATTTGGATCTATCTCTAACTGCTCCTGAGGTTCCTTCTGGAAGGTCGGCCTTGCTTCTTCTGCACTTTTCACAGGTTGAAAACCTAGGTTTTTTTCTAAGTTGCTGGTAATGAAATGGTTGTGTATGAACTGACCAGTATAGGCATGGGCTGGCCCACCCTCCTGATGACATCCTCTCCGAGACTCCTCCCTGGACTCCTCCCCAGTGACCCAGGCCATAAAGGTCGAGCAACGTCTTCCATCCCTTCACTTACCTAGCTTGCACCCGGGCCTGCAGTCTTGTGTGTAATAAAGCCTATCGCTCCCCTTAGTCTTTGTCTTTTTGATTATTAGGGCAACTGTCAGTGCCCAACACTGCTGTTTTCCTTTCTTCATTTCCAGAATCCTACAGTAGTAAATTAATGTTCAAAACATTGATAAAGTCAAAAAATTCACTACAGTTCGAGTATTGAATAGTTCAGTCAGGGAGAGGTGTCTTCTCTCGTCATTTTCCGATGCCATCTTTCCACGACCCCCCCCACCCCAACCTCCCCTCAGCTGACTCCTTGAACACCATCCAATCCATGAACTCTAGGCAGCCCTGCAGCTGTCTTCCCTCACGTGACCACCTATTGGTTGTCCTGATCTCGTAAGTGTTGTGAGCAATTTTAGGCCCCATTTCTAAGAGAGGATGTGATGGTGGTTTACAAGAATGACCCTGGGGATGAGAGGAATAATTTGATAGTTCTGGGCCTGTACTCGCCCAAGTTTAGAAGGATGAGGCAGGACCTCATTGAAATCTGATGAATAGTGAAAGTGCTGGATAGAGAGAATTTTGCCAGTACTGGGAGAGTGAAGGACCAGTGGGCACAACCTCAGAATAAAAGGATGTCTGCTTAAAACGGAGATGGAGAATCATTATCATCTCGAGCAGTGATTTTCAAACTCCTCCTCCACACCCCCACCCCCTGGATCATATTCCACTGAATCCTTGTGCCAGAAGAGCTCTGTTAGTAAGGAATTACTTAAGGTGAAATGTGATTGGAAAGAAAAATTTTGAAAACCACTGTTTTAATTGTACGTCATTGACTTATTCTGTGTGTGGTTTTATAACTCTTGAGGAAATGGACCAATGACAATTTTTCTCAAGCAAAATATTTCCTTCACAATTGGGTCCACTGCAGACTTTCTCAGCCTTTTTTCCCATTCATCTGCCACTTGAAGAAATCTCTTACTCATTTTTCGACGCTCCAAGGAATAAAGTCCCAACATGTTCAACCTTTCCCTGTAGCTCAACTCCTGAAGATCTGGCAGCTTCCTAGTAAATCTTCTCTGCACTCTTTCAATCTTACTAATACCCATCCTGTAGCTAGGTGACCAGAACTGCACACAATACTCTAATTTTTCCCTCACCAACATCTTTTACAACCTCACCATAACTTCCCAATTCCTAATTTCAATATGTTAATTAATGAAGGCCAAGATGACAAAAGCTGTCTTTACAACCCTGTCGTCCTGTGACACCACTTTCATGGAATTATGTAACTGTGTTTTATCTCTTGCCAATTTCTATCACTTCTTTGTTCAATTTCATAATGTTGACTTCTGGACTATTTTATTGTGCCCCTTGATCTAGAGAGTTCTGGCAGAGCAAAGCAATTTTGTTTTCTTTTGTCAGGTCAAATTTTGAAACATTGATCCAAAAACAAGTATTTTCACCATTCCTTCATTTCAGATTCTCTGCAGCTGTCATATTGTACCTCACAGTGACGGCATCATGTTTGTCTTGTTTATCCTTTACCCCTCCATCCAGACAGATGTGTTGATCAGCGAGTCGACTCCACTCATCCAGCACCACTGCCATTTCTGCTGCTCGGGCATTTCATCCCACATATTGAATTTGTTATTTCCCCTCTTCTTTTTTCTCAGCAAAGAGAATCAGGTTAATTTGATCTTCTTTCTGAATCCCAGTGAAAGGTTATCGACCTGAAGGTTTTAACTCCAATTATTTTTCCAGTAGATGACCCGCTGAGTATTTCCAGCATTGAGTTTTTATTTTACTGCCTTGGTATATTGCTGAGTGCTTTGTATGGGAGAAGAAATATCGGTTGGGTTAAGTAAAGATTTCTAGATTATGGAGTAGATTTAGAAAAATAGACGTAAAAGTGGAGCGTTCATGGAAATAGTTAATTCATCTTTTCGAATTTTTGAGTCTCCTGCCGGAAAGCTTGGGATACTCACTGGGCTTAATTCAAACCCGCTGGCAGCAAACTCTTAATGATGTCCCACCTTGTCCCGTGGAGCCCAGCACATATAACCATATGACTGTTTACAGCACGGAAACAGGTCATATTGGCCCTTCTAGTCTGTGCCAGTTCACATGAACAACTCCACTAGTTTTCCCCTCCAACACTCTGGCCATATCCCTCCAACCCCCTCATATCCATCGACACATCCAACCTTCTCTTAAATGACAGAAAGGATTCTGCCGCAATGATCTCTTCTGGAAGATCATTCCATTCTGCCACCACTCTCTGAGTGAAGAAACATCCTCTAACATTCCTCCTGAAGTTTTGCACCTTTACCTTGAACTCATGCCCTCTTGTTCCAACCTCCCCTGCCCTCAGGGGAAAGAGTCTACTCATGTCTAGTCTATCTATTCCTTTCATAATTTTGAATACCTCTATCATAACCCCCTTCATCCATCTACGTTCCAATGAATAAAGTCACTGTCTCCTTAATCTTTCTCTGTACTCGAGATGTTGTCAGCCATGTAACATTTTTGTAAATCTTTTCTGCACCCTCCCCTCGTTATCTATTTCCTTCCTCTATTTGGAGACCAGAACTGAAAACAATTCTCCAAACCTGGCCTCACCAATGCCTTAAACAGTTGCAGCATCACTTTCCAGCTATACTCTAGTCTATGCTATGATTTATGAAGGCCAGCAGACCATATCTCAGGATAAGACCCACTGTCTTAACGTCCCTCATATGCAAGATTTTGCCTCCCATCTGCACAATTTCTGTGCTTTCTCCAAGGTTGATCTTGTCATAAGATACCATCAGATCCCATCCATAAGGAAGACATTCCTAAAACGGTGATTATTACCCCTTCTGGTCTTTTTGAATGTCTTAGGATGCCACTTGAGTTGAAGAATGGTGTTCAAACCTGCCAGCGGGTTATAGACACCTTGGGCAGAGATTTAGAGTTCCCTTAGTTCTACTTGGATAACATCTGGTAAAAACAATGGCATCTCGAATATGCTGTCCAGACCGACTATATATCATATTCAGGGTGACATTGATATTTCTGAATTAGCCAGTATCCAGGCAATGGACCCCGATGTTCAGGCATACAGTACGGCCATTACTAACCTGGACATACAGCAGAGGGCAGCACAACTGGGTGGCCAACCTTACTTTGTGACATGTCTTTGGGCTACATTAGACCAATGTTTCCTGCATCTTGGAGGAAACACCTTATTGAACAGATACACAGCTTATCTCATCCGTCCATCAGAACATCTGTCAAGCTCATGTCAAATAAATATGTATAGCATGGACTGAGAATGTGTCATGCAATGTGTTTGCACATGTACCTCCTGCCAGACTGCCAAAATTCAGTGCCACACTAAGGCACCTCTTCAACATTTCCCGACGGTATGCAGACAGTTGGAACACGTGCATGTAGACCTGCTTGGATCATTGCCAGAATCACAAAACATGAGATACATTCTAACAATTGTAGAACATTTCACGTGCTGGCCAGAGGCTGTCCCGTTGCCATCCAGTGACACTGAGACAAGGGCCAGAGCATTCATCGTCAACTGGATGGCTAGATTTGGTTTTCCCACATTAATTCAATCCGCGGAACACAATTCACCCACGTTCCCACCAGCAAGTGAAGTCCACTTTTAAGGCCCGACTCACTGGTCCCAATTAGGTTGATGAGTTGCCATGCATTCTTTTGGGAGTGCGCACAGCTCCAAAGTAAGATATGACTGCATTGTCCGCAGAGATGGTTTATGGTACGGTCCTTACAGTTTCATGGGACATTCATTTCACAACCAACTCTGATCTGAACTTCCTTCCACAGCTTCGACATGGTATCGTGATCAGCAAAGCTTTTCCTACCAACTGGCTTGGATCCACTTAACAGAATGTACCCCACCACTCCTGGACACTGATTTTGTTTTTGTGCGCAGACAGGACCTAGGAGTGCTGTTACAACAACCGTATGAGGGTGTTTTCCAGGTGGTAAAGAAGAATGGGTTTGCGTATACTTTAGACATTGGGGGACATTCACAGCTGTTTAGTTGGTATAGACAAAACCTCTGCCCATTTGGATCCCGCTTCACCCTTTCATTGCCCCCAGCCGAGACGATGAGGGTGTCCACCTAAGGTGCATGCAACTGGTGTTTTACTTTCTGGCGACGGTTCTGGTGGGGGGTGGGGTGTGTATCAGCTATGTAGCGGGCCGAGAGAGCCAGGTTCTATGGCGGGCACATGAAATCATAAGGCAGACAGCTGGGAACTCATCCATTTAATTGACCGCATGCACGTGGTCCTGCGTGTCGAGGAATGGCACGTTGATCTGTGATTTCCCCTGCAGGAAGGTGCAGGACACTCACAGGGCTTAATTTAAACCTGTGGTCCCGTGGATCTGCAGCAAACTCACAAATGATGTCCCACCTTGACCCATGGAGCCCGGGACACGCTGTAAATAGAAGAAGCCTGTAAAGACTGAATAAAGCAGTTTTGTGTTGACTAACCTGGTATGTGTGTGTGTGTGTGTGTGTGTGTGTGTGTGTGTGTGTGTGTGTGTGTGTGTGTGTGTGTGTGTGTGTGTGTGTGTGTGTGTGTGTGTTGCTTTAGTAGCTCTATCGAAGTATAAATATTTGGGAGGATGATCACACTTACAGGATACTTTTCATCCATCTCACAGCCTGTGGGAAGATGCTATTCCCCAGCATGTAAGTCCTGATTTTGATGATGGACGTGGTTAAAGATGCTGTTCACTAGATCAAAATGGTCTTTGTACTATTCCTTGAGCCCAATTTGAACAACATTCCCAGTAAATGTCATCCACAGAAAAAGGGAGACCCCAGTGATCCTTACTACTCTGCATCATTGCTGTCTGATGCTATACAGCAACTAGACCATCCAAAGGTCGAGACTCAACTGCGCTCCTGTAAAATCTCAGGATGAGAGCCATTAGCCTTGACTTTCTCAGGCTCCTTGGGAAGTGTAGGCCCTTCCTGACCGATAAGGAGGTGTGATCGTTCTGTGTATTAATACGTGTGCTGTATGGATGGGAATTTTATGTGATTGTATTGTCTATTCTTGCTCTTTAACAATCTTTAGTGGATAGAAGTAGTCATTGTACTTTAGGATGTACAATCATGTACAGATTGTCCTTAAATAGCCATTTGGCCCAGATGTCTATTCAGTCCAAGAATACTTTCCATCACAGGCAGATTTTAAGCAATAACACCATTCATACTTAAACAAACATTGTTTTTAATTTCCTTTTTAAAAAAAAAGCGGGATCAAACTTTAAATTATCACTATTAACAGCCTTCCATTACCCCCTTCTAATTCGAAGTGCAGGTGTATTTAATGGGCATAAAGTTCTTTGACACAACTCCAAGTTCACCGGTGTCTATCAATTCTTATACTGTGCATAGAATTCACAATTTATGAATTTTCACCAAGCTCTGGTGCTTAAAAGTAAATGTTTACCCTCCAGGAAAGCTCTTGTTGGTTTCAGAGAGGGATTTCCTGCTCATTGGACACACATAAACTGATTCCCTCTGATCAGCCACTTTGGTGTCTTGCCAAAGAACCTTGACCCATAAGGGTTTTCCAAATGATAACCTCTTCTGCAGGTCACCATTGATTTCCTTTTGTTTCCCTTATTTCAGGTAAAACATCATTTCTAGCCAGCCATTTCCTGTTTTTCAACAGGCTGAACTGAGAACTCACGACCCGTCTTAAAAACAAGATGCTGGCTTGCCATCTCTCTCTCTCTCTCTCTTTTAGAAAAAGCCTATTTGGTCTCTCTTCTCTGCTTGCAAAACCACATGATCTTCTTAGAATAGCAAACTGGTATCATCCAGATGACTGCACTGGACTCAAACTTCTGAGTCCATTAATCTGTTGCTTTAAAACAATAATCCATTTACACCTGCTTTTGAAATTCTTTAGCAAAACAGTCTCCTTGTTTTGTCTTTGTAAAGACTCTCGGCGCCTGAATGACTCACTCTCAACAAAGCTCTTGTATTTTCAATAAGAGCTGTTTTGTGCAGTGTATGTGTTTGTTTGTGACCTAAACGACTCCTCCAATCCATCTCTTTCAAAAACATCTCTATATACAATGTAAAATACATAATCTGTCACAGGACAGACGCAGCAGAGGAGTTGTGATCAAATCAGTGGTGTCCTTGCAAAAACAAAAAGTGGGAAGAGGTATAATCTGTTGAGTGGAGTTTGTAATAGTTTGAAACTTGAACCTCTCTCTATTTCAGGAGACAATTTACTGTCATGTAATTAAAAAGTGTCATGTCACACAAAATTGCTTTTTTCTTGCCATAAGGCAGACAGACTTACCTCTGGCAGAAATTTCCTGAAATGCTTCTTGCAGTCAGAGAAAGACTGTGTGCTCCCCCCCACCACCACCCCAAACCCTGGGCCAAGTCGCTGAGGGTCTGTGGATTCTCTTTTAATGCTCACAGATGTATGCTCCAGTTTTGAACCTCTGACATAATTAGGAACCATTTTACTTGTATCCCAGGTCTGATACCTGACACCCTTTTAGCCAGTTTTGACCCAGTCTCTAGCAATCCACAGCCTGGTGTGAGTTCCTTGACTGCTTTGTCCAGAAGCCCACAGCCTGCGTGGGTTCCTCTCCTCAAGTCACCAACAGCCTGCCACCTATGTGGGTCTTTCAGCTGCAGAACCCCCCACTGGTCTGCTGCCTTGGTCACTGACCTGTGGATTGAATCCTCTGCTTCTGAGATGTTGATGGGGTGTGGTCTTTCAGTTTTCTGGTGCCCTGCACTAGTCGTCCGCTTCCCCAGAGTTCACGGTGGCGAAGAAATCTAACAAATCTAAATTAAAAAAAATTAACTAAGAGGAGAATCTCACATGTCTAGAGGGATGGAAAGGGCATTATTACAAATTGAAGCCTGACATTTGAATATTCAGGTGCCAAATTTGCAAAAGCATAGAGTATATATTTAATTTTTTCCAAAGAAATACAACTTTGAATTTTTGCATGTCATCTTGGCATCCCTAAAAATATATGGGATTTCCAAGTAAGTTCAATACATGTCCTCATCACCGCTAACGTTAATTTAACAAATTTCAATTGATATATTAATAGATTTAATTTGGTCCTTCTTCCTTCCATATTTCTTAATAAAAATAAGGTCAGATTCTGTGGAAAAACATCTCCTATAACTTGTTCCATAAATATTGTAATTCTCCCCAAAAAGATCTTGCATTAGGACAAAGATAAGTTGAATGCAGGAAAGTTGCGACATCTTCACCACACCTAAAACATTGATCTGATAATTCTGATTTTATTCTATTCAATTTCACTGGTGTAAGAAGTAACTGTAGAAGAAAAACTAGTTGTGAATTCCTTCCTCACTGCTGCAGTGTGGAACTCTGGTCATTAGATCCAAAATGCTGCATTGAAGTGAATTAATACAACTCCCCTGGATCACGTGATCAAGAGAGGGGATGGACGCAGCGGGGGATGGGATTGGGACAGATTCGTCTGGAGACGGGATTTTGGATGAAATCGGCAGGGACAGGATTGGGGACGGACCCGGTGGGGGGTGGGATTGGGGACGGACTCGTCGGGAGACAGGATTTTGGATGGAACCGGTGGGAACAGGATTGGCGATGGACCCGGCGGGGTATGGTATTTGGGTTGGACCCAGTGGGGACGTGATTGGAGATGGACCCGGCGAGGGATAATATTGAGGATGGACCTGGCAGAGGAAAGTTTTGGAGATGGACCCAGTGGGGGATGGACCCAGCAGGGGACTTCCCACTGACTCTATCTTCAATGCCTCACACCATCTTTGCCGGATGATCACAGCCGGATGATCACCGCTCTCTTTCCCAGGACTCACCCGAACTTTCCTACCCCAATTCAACCACCTACTACCTCGTCGTCATGTCCCACCCACTCACCCACAGGGTAATGAGGAGGGGGAAGCTCCTGGCTGTGGTCACATAGCTCATTGAAGGACAAGTGGGAGCAGGATTCCTGGGGCAAGAGGTGAAGGGCAGTGTGTACTGTAGCAGCCAGCTGAACTGGGCCACATTCTCCAGGGTGGGGGGAGAGAGAGGACTGGCTCAGATGGGACAGATATCCCTGTGCAAAGGGTCAAGGGATTCCCCAGCTTGGTGAAGGTATGGGACGCTGCCACCAGGAAGGAGATGGACCTCTCTGCCCTCCCCACATCTCCATTGTCTGGGGGTCCCAGGAACAGCTCAGATTCCAAGGCCTGTGGGTGGCAGAAGGGGGAGGTTCAAGAACTGGGGTGGGGTAGTTGTGATGGGTGATCGATTGGAGAGGGTCCCAGTGAGGGAGGACAGACCTGATGGGGGATGGGCCTTTGGGTACAGGCAAATAAGGGAGGGGGGTGGGGATGGGGACTTTGGGCTGGGCATGTTGGGGGACAGGGGCTAGGTGAAGGCCCTGGTGGGAGTCAGGAGCTCTGGGAACAGTCCAAGCAATGGGTGGAGCATTGGGGACGGGCCCATTGGGGGTCAGAGGCTTTGGAGATGGGACCGGTGGGGGATAGGTGCTTTGTTGACAGGCCCGGTGGTGAACAGGGTTTTAGGGATGATCTCAGCAGGGGGAAGGTTATGGGGACGGGCCTGGTGGGAGATGGGGGCTTTGGGGATGGGTCTGGTGGGTGACAGGGGACAGTATTGGGGATGGACCCAGAGGACGGAGACAACCCCTGGAGCTCCGGTTCACCATAGGGTCACTCACCTCGGCCCACGGTCATGTATTGATCTGCGGGAATGTGAATTCAGAGCAGTTTCGGTTCATCTCCCAGATCTGCTCCCTGGTTGAGGTCCCCAACACCTGTTGGGACAGAAACCACCTTCACCACTGCCTCAGGGTGGGGCAGCAGGAGGGTGACAAGGGGAGGGGATGCAGTGTATGTGTACCAGGTCAGGGACATGGGACGAGCCCTAGAACTGGGGTGGTGGTGAAGGCTGAAACGTTAGGGGCCTTTAAGAGGCTCTGAGTCACGTGGATGAAAGAAAAATGGAGGGCTATGAGGGAGGAAGGGGTTAGTTATTTTTATTTTGGTAGGAATACATCGGTCGGCACAATATCGAGGGCCGAAGTGCTTGTACTGTGCTCTCGTGTTGTACGTTAAACCTGTCGGTCTTTCAGCAAGTGGAGATGTCAGGGCGGCAACGCTGCCGACTGGCACATTCCATGCTGCAGGAGTACATGCTGAGGGATGGATGGAGGCTTGGCACAGCCAAAACTAAGGCACTATGGGGATGGATCATAACCCTCTCATTACCGGGCATTGAGAGGCTGAGACCAAAGGGAACTCCTCCAACAGCAGAGGGGGGCAGTAGTCACACGGTATCAAAGTGGTGGCAATGAAGGTAAACAGAGACGTATGCAGCAATGTGCAGTGAAGGGAATATCTGAATACAACGGTCTTTCTCTTTGGAAATAGTTTGTGAATAATGTCAATTGTGTGGGGTGGATGGGGGTATGGGGAAGAGAAAAGCCCTACTCAATCAACTTTGCTTCATGAGATACATTCTCCGATCCAGGAAATCTCTTCTGCACCTGCTCCAAAGTACAAGGACAAATTTATTACCATTGGATAGCACAAGTACGACCTGATAAAACATACGTAAACACACAACCAAGCCCTCACACAACAGACAAATGATACATGTGCAGCACGTCCAGAAAAATAACTCCATATTGTTGAATAAATAGCAGAGTCGAGGAGTATTTGTATGAGCAGCTCATCAATCATTCCACGTTCTCTGTGCCTGGAGGAAGAGGCTGTTCCTGGGCCTGGTGGTACTGGCTCTGAAATTCCTGGATCTCTTTCCCGACGGGAATAGCTGGATGATGCTGTTGGCCGGGTGAAGGGGTCCTCGATGATTTAGTCAATGATCGTAGTGGATCACATTGATATTTGGGGTGGTGGGGGGCAGGATGGTGTCCCCAGTGTTGCTCTAGGCCTCTTTAGGTCCCGTGGATTGATCTCTGATCATTTTAAAAATATATTAATTATAAATTAAATGCACAAAAATTAACACAATTAATAATAATACAAATGAAATACAAATATACGTGGCATTTATAAAAGAAAGAATAAAGAAATCCCCCCATAAACCACCTCATCCCCCGTCCATCTGGACATGAGCAAACTGGCCTCCACTCAGCCCCCACGACACAGATATAGGTGACAGAAAGCAGCGAACAGCACTCCAATCACTGGTTCTGGGGAGGTGGGGATCATGCTAACTCAGAATCTACCCTATGCACAAGATGGCTGACGAACGTGGTGACCACGCAGAGTCCATGGGGACCAACAACTTTCATCCCAGGGGACAACCCGTAAGGAAGGAATCAACAAGGACAGGAATACTGACCAATCGGAGGCCGGCATGGATATGACATCACTCCTGTCGACAGCAGCAGGGAGAGAATAGAAGTAGAGCTGTCAGTGCAATGAAGCATCTTTGACTTTGATTTCTTGGGCGTGTGTCCTTCTTTCCACCCTTCACAGCAGCGCGCACGCTCCAATTTCACATCGGGAGTCATGTGTCCATTTTCCTGATATGAAGAATGAGAAGTGCACACATATTGTCAAATTTGTTTCTGGGATGTTTTAACCGGGTGATAGAAGGAAAGTTTGAATATGCATCTCTTTGTCATTGGAAAAAAGGGAGATGACCTTACAACATTATGAGAGGACACAGCAGCAGGGATCGAGAGAGGATAATGCAAAGGAGCCGAACACCAAGTGTCACAATTTCCCAATAACCGATCGGCTGCTTAGACTTTAAGAAATGTCTTCAATGAAAATGAAATATCCTTGGAATTCTCTCCCGTATTGAAGGTTAATTTGAAATTGGGATCCATGGACTTATGATGAATTTATTGCTGTACACATTTCTAGTGGGATCATATGCATTTAATTTAGATGCAGATACTTTGAAAAAAGTAACAGACATTAAATTGGAAGCAGTAATAAATTTGAAGGAAAGATTGAGAATAAATAGTCTCCCTTGCAGTTGGGGTACAATGTATTTCTTGAGATCAGAGGAATCTTGGAGCCAGGACAAAGTGATCCTATGAAATCTAAGGATTTGATTGAGTTGTTGGGGTAGCTGGAAATGGAAGGGCCGAAGGGTCTCCTGCTCCTTCGACTGCCTGTCTTCTGTCTTGCGATGCTGATTGGGTGCGCCTTTGTGTTCGCACGCTTGCTGATTGGTTGCTTCAGTTGTACGAGCCAATGGGCAGATTCGGTGAGGCCGCTATTGGATTGGACGCTGAAGTCGTGTTGGATTGATAGGCGGATTCGCGGGCTGATTGGCTCGTGCTGTGAGGAGGCGGGACGTTGGCGGGGGCCTCGCCTGCTCGGAGTCCGTCGCGTCGCCGCAAGCTCAAAATGGAAGAAGTTAGTGGCAGCGCTGTGACCTTCCTCAGCCGCGCGGTCCGCGGGGTAACTCGCAGCTGGAGGGGGCGGGGGCAGGAGATTGGCAAGTCTGGTTGGCGCATGCGTGGTGAGTTCGCGCATATGTTGCAGATACGCATGTGCCGATTGTGGGCTACGAAGTGAAACATTTGCGCAAGTGCCAACTGACGACAGGCGCATGCGCACAGAAATTAAGATGGCTACCCCCAGCCAATGGACCCTTGGTCTTTTGTGCATTGTGTCTGTGTTCTCGTTTATCAAATCATTTCATTTTAAAAATAGGCTCTAAGACTTCAGGGCTCCTCGCACGAGGGCAAAACTCCGACTTGCGTCCATTATGGGATCTGACTCCATTACGGCCGCAAGTTGGGGAGGACCTGTCGGGGTCATTGGGTCGCTGAGGAAGGGATGGAAAACCAATCCATTTTTCTTTGCTTCCCAATGCTCATAGAATGTGTCTGATTCCATCCGTTTTTCCTGTCGTAGCATCACATTCTTCATAAAGTTAGATGTTATTATTTAAAGTTGTGTCACTTGAACAATAATGCTCCAATCCTTCTGATCCTGACGTACCATGTGTCTAAAATGTAATGTTTCTCAGTTACTTGTCCAAATGCCTTGGGAAAAAAAGAGGGACTTTGGTGTTAACAATAGAGAGTAAAGATTTCACAAATCCTTTTGAATTTATGATCTCTGGGATTTCCGGTCATGTTTTCTATTTAGGTTGGTGTTTCTTGCAGACCTGTTTGGTTGCAGCAAGTAAGAAGTTATCGATTTGTAGCATCCACTGCAGCAGTGCTACCAAATAAAGAGACGTCCCCACAAGGTGAGTGTAAAACAAAGACTGGCTTTACTGGTTTAAATTCCCCACGTGTGCTCACTGGCCCACCCACTTCTGGTGATGTGCCCCTGACTTCCAGCAGTGACGTCATTGCGTTGTGGCATCACTCTCCAGCTGGCTGGTCGCTACGTGGAAGTGAAGGGTATCTCAGCCTGCACATGGTGCTAGACCCAGGCTCCTTCTCAGTGGTAAAGGGGACTCTGTGCCATCTTGGACTGTCCAAGTGTTGCAGTCATTTAGCCTTTTTTGCTTGCCCGGTCACCTGGTGCACTACAATCTCAGCGTTGATAAGGGGGAAATTCTTTCAATGCTTTATTCACTTTTATTACAGAATTCTTCCTTGATTATCTGTGTAACATTGAAAATTCTGGGTTTTCATGAACAGGGATCATGATTTTACTCATAATTTGGTGAGCAAATGGATGGGACATTTTTGCTAATGTCCCATGGGAAGCAAAATAAAAATGAAGTGACAAAATTAGGAAGGTTTGTTGACCCTTCCTTTTAAGCAGGATGTCAGGATAACCTTCATGTTACTTGCTGAATTAAAATGTGATTTGACAGTTCTTAATGGCAGCTGCCATATTGGCATTGCAAGGAGAGATGGGAAATGGGTCAGGTCCTTGGTGGTCCCAGTAATGCAACGTAGAAAGATGTCACAGGGCTGAATGTGGTTTAGGGAGGGAGAGGGTATTAATTTTTAGGAAACGTATGTGGCCAGACACCTATCAATATTTTTTTGTCAAATAGAAACTCCTGCTGGTAGAAGCCATTTCCTACTTTGAACAGGCCCAATGTCATTATCCAAACAGATATTGTTAAGAGCCCAAAAGATCCCAAAACCCAGCAGCAAGAGACATTCACCAAGACAAGTGGTTTTTAAAACAGAAGTTATTTTTAATCAAATTTAATCATGAAAATAGAATTAAACTTTCACTTAACTCTATACTTAACAAACCCAAATTAACCCCCTTTCAATTCTAAGTGCACATGTTTGTAATGTGTTTAAATTTAAGAAAAGTTATTTGGTTCACAGATGAATCTTACTATTCCTTCTTCCAAGTTCTCTGGATGCAGGCAATTCTGCTGTGCACAGAATGGAATGTGTATAAATTTCACCAGGATTTGGTGCTCGAAAGGTAAATGTTTACCGCTCAGGATAGTTCTTGTAGGGTTTTTAGAGAGAGATTTGTTGTTCCAGGATTTCCACATCTGAGGTACCACCATTAGTCACCTCAATGTCTCACTGATGAACCTTGCCCCGTTAGGGTTTTCCAGATGGTAATTATTTCTGCAAGCTACTACAGAGTTCCATTCCTCTTATTCCAAACAACAGGAGTTCTTTCTTCTGCTCAAGCTGTTGTTAGATAAACAAAACCCAGGTGTGACTTTCCTCTAAGCACCCTGCAGAAAAGTACTTGTAGCCATCCTGGCTCCATTTCCAAACAATGGTCATTCATTTTATGACATCTCTTTGATTAACATCAACTTGTGAATGTGAATAACATTCTCCAGAGATCTTCAATATTTCTTCAGTCTTTCAAATAAGATGTTTTATAATGTATGTGTGTGTATGTATGTACCCTACTCTAAATCTTACCAAAATCCCAAATATTACCAAATTCTCCAAATATATTTATCCATTACAATATCACGTAAGGAGCATTTAAGAGACTCTTAGACTGGCATACATGGGTGAAAGAAAAACAGGGTTGTAGCGGATGCACAGCGCGGTATTACAAACCACGATCATCAGTTCACAGACTTACCTGACACGTCGCGGGCTAACAGTGCTGGGTACCAAAGTACAGTGATTGGATCAGATGAAGCCCCTGCCTAAAGGCATGGGGCACTCATGGCTCGTAGCTTTAACCAGCTGGTCCTGTGGACCAGAAGGTGTTCACTAATATTCTCATTGACAGGCAGGGAATAAAAGGTCTGTGTATGTCTGCAATAAACCAGTCTTGAGATGACTACCTTTGTATGTGTTTGCCTTTATTGAGTAGCATCTACTGCAGTAGCTGCTACAGGGTATTTTTTTTTTGTTAGAAATATCTAGAACAGCACAACATCGTGGGCCAAAGGGCTTGTACCGTGCTGTAATATTCTGTTATTTCTGTTATTGCTTGATTTTGAATATCTGTTGTAAGCTCTGTGAGACTTCAATAATGTAGCAAATGTGCTCAGCAACATTGCAGTCGGGAGTTTGAATCTCCTGGTTGACTTGAGCTTTTCTCTTTTTTACACAATGCTTTATAGTTGTGGTCAGTAAGAAAAGAAATATTGTGCATGTTGAATATGTCATTATGTCTGAAAGTAACACTGGAAAAGAGTCAGTAACACCAAGGTAAATAGCACCCTGAAGTGGCTGGTGCAGTTTCCTGATGGGCAGAAGTTATCCCTCAGCGGCGACAGTGATGTGAAAATGTGGGTAAATTATTTTGTATATGATTTATACATGGAAAAATTAGTTGTTGTTTCTTCCAATTTCAGGTCGGTGTGGTTGCAAAGTGGGTAAGGGTAGAAAATACTTGGGAATCAACAACTGGGGCTTGCATTTGATGGTGTGGAAGTTAAAATGGAAACTCACAATAGGCTCATCTGATTAAGCAAGCCACTGGCTCTCATACTTCCACCAGAAGTGAATCTAGAATTGAATTTTGAGTCATTTATGGTAGGTAACTTCAAAGTCTGTTGATTGTAAGTCTAAATTAAGAGCCCTTTTGCCCCTGGCTGTGCTGAAAGATTGTTTTGTTCATTAACTAAATCTTTCTGAGAGGGAGAATAGAGTGAAGCTGCTTTCCTACTCGTTGGTGATGAATCTTGCAGTAAGATCTTTCAAATAATTACATATTCCTAATTCCTCCCAGTCCTCGGGCATTTTCCCCTGCAATCTACATCAGTTACCACCATCCAGGAATTCTCATGCAGGGTAAAGTTTCAAATTCACTTCCTCCAACCATGTCCGTGCCCTTTGTGGCAGGAAACCCAATCAAGAGTAAATGACAGATTGACTGAGGACCTCCACTTGGATCACAATGGCCATCTTGGCTCATGGTCACAAGCTGTTTTAAGTTCCATTCCATTCCCACACTGATCTTTGTATTTCACCTCACCCAGACAATGGAGGAGGCAGAAGACAGAGGAACCATCTCTTATTGAATTTGTGAATTGATGGTATGAATATGGAATTTTCCAAGTTCATGTAACCTACGCACACCCCCCCCCAAGTTTTTCTCTCTGTCCTGTTGATCCACCCAGTTCCCCTCATATTTTCCCTTCCAAACCAGATGACTTATAAATGTGGGCAGAGAAATGGCAGATGGAGTTTAATCTGGACAAGTGTCTTGCACTTGGAGAGGACTTGTAGTAGTATTGCAATGAGGGATCTTGGGGTGCAAGCGCGAGCTCCTTGAAAGTGGCAACAAAAGTGTAGGGTGTTAAAGAAAGTATTCTTCATTGAGCAGGGCATTAAGTATAAATGTGGTTATACCACATTTTGAGTGTTTTCTGCAATTCTAGTTGCTGCATGACAAAAAGAGTTCATCAGGGGGTTGCTTGGGGTAGAGCATTGGCTCTGAGGAGAGGGTGGACAAATTTGGATAGTTTTCTCTGGAACATTGGAAGCTGAGTGATGACCTGGTTGAAATTTATCCAATTATTGTGGTCCTGGAGAAGGTAGATTTCTTCTTCCCCCGCCGCCGTGGGAGATGTAAAAATACTACGATGCCTATATTGAACATGAGAGGGGAAAAGGAGAGAAGTGAGGCAGGTTTTTGCACAGTGTGGTGGGGGTCTGGTTCACGCTGCCAGGATAGTGGTGAAATCACCACGATTTAAGAGGCATTTGGTTGGGCACATGAACAAGATGGAATGGGTGATGTGTATGGACCATGTGCTGATAGATGGGATTAATTTAAATGAGCATCATGGTCACCACAGACATTGTTCACCAAATGGCCTATTCCTGGGCTGCTCTGCTGGGTGATGATTCATCTCTTTTCAAGGATTGTTGCCGATGGGCAGTCAACTTTTCACAGAGGTCTATCTCCAATGAATGTATTTAGAACATTTCCATGAGTTAATTCCCTGTAGAAACAGCAGTTTATCATTCAAGTTGTGTAGCCACAGCAATAATGCAAAGTTTGAAGGCCATCATTACTGAATCAATTTTAATCAGCCTTCTCCTTGTACAATGTTCAGTTGAGTCAACAAAATCAAAATGCAAATTTTAACCTCTAGGAAAGATGAGTAATCCTCTGTACCACAGAATTATTGCTGAAAAAATATATGGAAAATTTTGTGAATTCAACTTCCAAAGAGGTGATGAAGAGGAACCACAACGGGATTTAAAACAAATTTAAATCCAGAATATTTATTAGAAGATGTTTATCACAATAAACATATTCAGGTTCAGTAATGATCGATTCTGGAATGGCATGTGGCAGTAATAAAAGGAATGCAGGATAGATATATCCCAAGGAAAAAGAAATTAAAGATTTGGATTGTGGTTTAAATGGTTTTGTGGCCAAATTTGCGGAGGTCACCAAGATAGGGGACAGAGTAGGAAGTGTAGAAAGCATAAAGTTGCAGAAGGATATAAACAGATTAGGAAACTGGGCAAAATGATGGCAGATGAGGTTTAAAACTGAGAAATGTACAGTTGTACATTTTGGCAGTGGAAATAAACAGGAAGCATACTATTTGGATGGGATGAAAATTCAGACCTTGGATGTGCAAAGGGACCTGGGTGTCCTTGTTCAAGGAAACCTAAAAGTTAATGACCAGGTGAAATTGGTAATGAAGAAAGCAAATGCTATGTTGGCATTCATATCAAGAGAAATAGTGTACAAGAGTAAAGAGTTGTTAATGAAGCTCTATGGGGCACTGGTGAGACCTCATTTCGAGCACTGGGTGCAGTTTTTGGCCCCCTATCTGAGAAAGGATGTGATGTTGTTGGAGAGGGTGCAGAGGAGAATGACGAGGATACCCAGAATGCAAAATATAATGTACGAGGAGTGTTTGACAGCTCTTGGGTTGTATTCATTGGGGTATCGGAAATTAAAGAAGAAAGCTCATGGAGACATTTTGTATTTTGAAAGGTTTAGATAGGGTGGATGCGGGTAAGATGGTTCCCTTGGTGGGTGAATCGAGGACAAAAAAATTAGAGGTTATCCATCCAAAACAGAGATTGGGAAGAACTTCTTTCACCAGAGAGTCATGGAGCTGTGGAACTTACTGCCTCATACAGCAGTGGAAGGCAGATCACTGGGAGTATTTAAAACAGAAATAGACAAGTATCTCATTAGTGAAGGCATGAAGGGATATGGGGAAAAGGCTGGAAATTGGAAGGAGTGTAGAGTAGCTCAGTGTGTATTTACGGAGCAGACTCAATGGGCCTGGTGGCCTGGTTCTGTTCTTTTGTCTTGGGATCTTGTTCTCATTTGAGAGAGATTATCGAAGGCAACTGAGAAAAATGGAAACAATTCGAGGCAATTGTTGGAGTAGGTTATTTGTTTGCCATCTCTATGTAAAACTCCAAAATTATCTGTCACTTTGGATCGGTGCTGGTCCCTCAAATCCCTGAGGAACATAGTCTTTCTAATATGTCATGTGTTCCTTCAGCTACAAATGATTCTCTTTTTCAAACATGGCCACAGGTTACTCGTGCTTCATTTCTGTCTTGCAATCTTTTTGGGTGGTTTTTCAGTTGTAAATGTGGCAAATTCCATTTTGGGAGTGGATTTCTTGTCACATTTTTCCGTGATGTATTTGAAAAAACGTTGTTGTGTGGACTGCAGCTCTTGAATGCAAGTGAGCTGCATTTGTTGTCCTTCCAATGCCATCTGCTGCCTGACAAGCCTTCAACCTGATTCCTGCCCTTTCCAAGCCTTGCTCGTGCTTTCCTCGCCTCGTGACCTCATCATAACGGTGTACAGACATGCAATAAGCCACCATATAAAGGCAGGGTCTGAGACGCAGACTCGTAATACCCCTGGATTATCTTAAAATCGCAAGATTGGATTGGCAAGAGTTGGGCGTAGTCCACAGATCTGACAGCTGCTGGGCTTCACGGTTGCATATGGTTCTGAAAAAAAACAAGGGATTGGCGGCCTTGCAGAGATGATAGTCCCCTGAACAATTCCACCGTGCCTGACTGATACAATATTCCAAATTTACAAGCCTTCTCAGCAAACCTACATGGCAAATATGCATTTGCTAAAATAGATCTAGAACGTGCTTACTATTAGATTCCATTTGAGTCTCTGGATGTCACGAAGACAGCTGTGCTGCTCCCGTTCGGCATGTTTGAGTTTCTGAGAATACCATTCGGTCTATGGAATGCAGCTCAGACATTCCAGTGGTTCATGGACCACAAACTCACTGGCCTTGGGTTTTTTTGGTGCTTGTGTTGATCGAGGAGATTCTGGTTGTAAGTGTGGATGAAGAGGAGCACAAGAGCCACCTTATCTCATTGTTTCCGAGGCTTGAGGAATGTGGCATCGTGATCAATCCCAGGAAAGTGTTTCGGGAGCTGCTGATCTTGTATTTTTGGGACGTAGAGTTATGCAACATGGTATTTTGCCAGATGAATGGGAAGTTCGTGAATTTTGAGAATTTCCTCCCCCCTTTAAGGTTGGCCAGTTGTGATGGTTTTTAGGTATGAGGAATTTTTATTGCTGTTCCCTGGTGAATGCCACAGCATCTCTATTACCTCTTACTGAATGACTCAAAGGATCTGATGTCTGTTTCAAAAAGACCTTAATTTTGAAAGACGATGCCGTGTGTGCTTTCCATGATGTGAACACTGTTCTTACAAATGCCACTAAAGTTGTACATCAAATGCCCAAGGCCTTGCTCTCTTACCACAGATGCATCGGTCAGTGCTGTGGGACCAGTGTTCGAACAACGAGTCTGTGGGCAATTGGAAACTTTGGCATTTTTTGTTCCAGCCAAGTGGTCACCAGCTCAGGACATTTGGCAATAACTCTTATCTATCTATCTCGCAGTGAAACATTTCAGTTTAAAAAAACATATTTATAGCTTTATATACAGTTCAATATAATAATAGAATCATATCCAAATGATACTTACAATGATCAAAATAGAATAAAAAAATAAATGTTGTACTGTACATAAAAGTGAGAAGAGAAAAAAGTATAAAAGATAACAAATGCAGATCTAGGTGCAAAGCTACTGTGATAACTATTCCCTCCCAAAAGGAAAGGCAGGATATTAATAAAATAGTAGAATTAAACCAACATGATAAGGTTCAACCATTAAGATTAAAGAAAAGTGGTGGTGGGGTGGAGAAGTGAATACATTAGATATCCCAACCCATATCTAAATCTGGTTTCCATATTTTGAAGTATGTATCATACCCAGTTCTAATATTATAAGTCACATTTGCGAAGGGAATACAATTTTGCATTTCCCCACAATCAATTTTAAGCTGGGATTCAGATCTAAAACATGAATTTGAAAAATTAGGAATAAATTAATTGATGTGGCATTAAATATAATTGATGAATAAGTTATAATTAACTAATCCATCAAAAACATTAATTACTGTGCCAATAAATGTCAGACCAGCAAAAAGGGTCAATTTCAGTTCCCATATCCAATTCCCATCTTTCTTTTAATTTATTCAAGTCTGGGTTTGGAGATAACTGTTGAAGTAGAAGATATAATTTGGAAATGTTTCTTTGTAATTCCCTCATGAATCCCAATTTCCAATCCAATATTTCAGCTTTTTATTGGAAGGTCATCCTTTGACCATTTGTACAGACCACCAGCCTCTTATGCATACTGTATCTTTACTTGCCAAGGGAGATTTGGCACTTGCACTTCATCCTTCAATTTTCATCGGACACACATGACATCTGAGAGAAAGCGAATGCTGTGATTGGTGCCCAATCCAGGTGCGACATTACATACAACTACTGACATCAATTTCAATGCCATGGCTCATGCACGGTGCACTGATCTCGATTTCATCCGGTGTAACCAAATCTGGTCTCCATCTTCAAGATGTGACCCTGGATGAATCGGCAGAAAAGTTGGTCTGGTTTTTTTTTTCCCCAACAGGAAGGACTAGGCTGTTTGTGTGGGCGGCTATGAGGCAGGAGATTTTCTCTTCACAATCTATCTCTTCCTGGTGGAAGAGCATCAATCAAACTGGTGAAGGAACATCTTACCTGGCTTCATGTTAAACAGAATGTTGGATTATGGGCAAGGACTTGCTTGCTGGGTCAACGCCCTAAAGTCTCCAGGCACATGAAATTCAAGCTGGGGCATTTTGTTGTTTTGGATTCCTATTTCCAGCACGTGCACCTTGTGGCTTGGAAGGTCCACTTCCGCCATCTCGGCAATGTACTTCTCTGCTCACGGGTGAGGACAGGACTACCAGGTGGAAGGATGAAATTCCTATCATCGGCATCTCTGCAGAGGCAATTGCTAGGGCTTTTGTGGATCATTGGATTCCACCTTTTGGTGTTCTGGGCACTATTACAACAGATCGAGGGTCTCAGTTCGAGTCAGCATTGGTCCGAGCTCTCATTGATCCTCTGGGCACTACCTGAATTATGGCTAAGCATTTCAGGGCCAACAGCGTCTTTGAGCATTTTCATTGACAATCGAAAGCACCATTGACAGCAGGTGGCAAATCATCGACATGGAGCGAACGTTTGCCCATGGTTCTCCTTTGCGTGACTACAGCTCTTAGGGCAGATCATGGATGTTTAGTGGCTCTATGCTGACCTTGCCAGGTGAGTTTGTGAATCTGAGTCCAGACACAGTGCTCCATGAACAGGTCAGTTATCTTGACCGTCTTCGAGAAAATGATAAAACTCTGACGTTCTCCTATGTGGCAGCATCATCTCCAGTGGATGTGCCAAATGATTGACAACAGTGTTCTCGTGTGTTTCTTTGACATGATGTTGTTCGTAAACCACTTTAGCCCATTAACAATGGTTCTTTCCAGGTCTTATGGCACCATCCATAGTGTTTTGTTATTGACAGGAATGGAAAAGGTAACACTGTTTCCATCAACAGGTTGAAGCCAGTGTATTTCGAATGTCCACATTCTGCATCAGGGCCCGAGCGAAAGGACCAGTCATACCCCTGCATCGCCTGTCTTGCAGTATCATACGAGATCAGGCTGAACTGTCAACCTTCCAGACCGCTACACTGGGGACAGTTCCATTCAGTCGCCTCCTTGCATGGCTCGGAGGCTGGAGGTGGGGGTGGGGGTAGGGGGCTGTCACGGTGATGCATCTGCCTGCTTTGGGAACGGTGCCAGTTGCCGCTGATGATGTAATTGAAGCATCACGCTGGAGGATTAGCCCATGTGCGCAGGTGTGTTAAACATCAGTATATGGGTGATGGATCTCGGATGCAGGAGGAGTAGAGAGAGAGTGTCAGGATCACCATGTGGCACTGATCCAATGAGAGGTTTGGCTGGGTGGTGTTTGGGGAGTTGAAGAATGCAATGTTGTGTCTGAGGAGGATTGCCATCTGGAAGAAACGAGTGAGTGTATTCTTTAATTGTTTGTAAATGGTGGTGTATCAGTGCCGTTACAAATCTAACCCTTCCCTACCTCACACTCATTACCCTCTATTATTTTTCCATCCATGTATCTTAGAGTGTTTTGAATGTCCTTATTGTACCAGCCCCGATCTCCACCCCAGCAATGCATCCCAGACCCTCACTGCTCTGTAATTTTTTTTTAAGCTTGTTTAGACGATCAAATCAAAAGATGAATGAAGTTCTACTGCAACATCTTGTGATCTCATCATCATTTCTTTGCAGATTATGGGCAAATTGAGAGAAAAAATGTTTGTCTTAAATAGACACTATGCAGGAGAGGGAGAAGGGTGGATCCCTTATTATATCTGCTGTGCAAATACTGCGAGCTGCATTGTTACACCTCTTAACAACACATGTAACACCTCATCATCAGATGTTGAAGAATACTGGGGAATATTAATGATCTAAAATGCCCAAAGTGGAGAAGCAGGTCGAGATGAATGCGTTGTATTCCCAAATCGGAATGCACTTTGGAAGGCATCATTGGGTTTTAGTGACTTGCTCGTGAACCGGAATTTCTCTCACATGGATTCGTGCTCCTGAGACCATTCTCTTGCTTCCATTTCAATAAAGTGGCTACTTTCCCTTCCTGGCTCCCATGCAAGCTCGCTGTGGCTTCTTTTGTATTGACTGTTATTATGTTGTTGCAAAGTACAGTCCATCCATATTTTCTAAAAATCTGGACTAATCCGTACCAATTCACAAAATATTGATGCTCTCCATTTATTGACTTTCTTTATTTGAGTTTCTTCCCATCCAACGTGGTTCGACAGTGGATGGCACAATCGCAACTCTGTTGTGCTGCCATTGATAGGGATGGGGTTCAAATCCTGCTCTCTCTGTGAGGAGTTTCTATGTTCTCCCTGTGTGTGCTTAGGTTTTCCCCGGGGTGGGGGAGGGGGGTCCAGATTTTTCCCAATGTTCATAATGTATGGGGGTGGTTGAAGGTGAATTGGGAGGCACAGGTTTGTGGGCCTAAAGGGTCTGTTACTGTGCTGTAACTAATCTTAAAGTATCGCATTGACTCTGATATGTCACTAATGTAAATCTTGGTAGTAATGGTGTGTATGATTCTGCTTTGTCTTGATCTCTGCGGCTATTGGCCTCGTCTCTCAGGTGGAACCCTATAACTTGGGTGTTTTGGAATTACCTCGTTGTGAGGAGTATATCTGAATGAATAGCTTCACTAATTACTCACCATGTTCATGTTTAAAGTCCATCTATCCTTGTCTGCCAAGTCTGGACTGGAAAATTGTAAATGTTACTCCACTCTTTAAGAAGGAAGAGAGGCAAAAGACTGTAAATTTTAGACCACGTCTTCACATAAAAAATTATTATGAAAATTATGTTATCTTTTCCAAACAAATACAAGCTTTCATTTTGCCAACAATTCATATTTAAATCCACATCATTTTTCCACGTAATAACAATACATTCCCCAACCAATGCTAATGCGAACTGAATAAACTCAATTAGAGATTTATCCATTCTTAAACCCATTGTTAAAGTTGGAATATACCCCATTTAAAAAAAGCAGTAGATCTAACATTAAAGTAGTCTCTAATAAATCCACCTTAAACTGTTTCATTTTTATCCAAAAAGATTTACTTTATCACACAACCAGACAGAATTGGAAAAAAAAAGTACCAATTTGAGTCCCACAATGAATACATAAATCTGAATGACTAAATCCATATCTTTTTAACTTTTCTGGTGTTTAATTCAACTGATGTAGAAAATTGTAGTTCACCAAATTTAGTCACACTATCTTCACACATAGTAGTCCATCCTTCTTGGGACAATTCTAAGGATAAATCTTTCTCCCCTTTAAGCTTTGATTTATATCAATCCAGTTTAGCCATTTTCTCTTGCAACAAAGAATACATTTCTGAAATAAATCCCTTTTAAATTTAGTTAACTTAGGCATGTTCGATTCCCACCCAAAACTCTTCACTACTGGAGCATGTACTTGAAAATATGCAAGCAAAGAATTTAACAGTACCTCAATTTTTTCCTGAAGCCTAACATAAGAAAAAAATATCCCATCTTCAAAACAATCTGCTAACACTTGAATTCAATTCATCTGGCAAATATTTAAATACTGAGATTATTCATCGAGAAGGAGATGTATTTATCCTGATATCATGCAATTTGTAATGAAACCTTATCTCCAGTTCCTATTGACAGATTTATTTTATACCAAGTATCACATAAATGTCATAATACTGGCACATTATAATAAAGCAAAAGACGAGGAGTCCATCTAAATATACATTGATGTATAATAGAATGAGAAATCTGTGCTAATAACATTTTAGCCCAGTGTGGAGGTTAATTAACATTGAACATCCTATTAATAAATTTTAACTGATAATAAACTAATAATTTAATGAATAATTCTGAAAATGAGGCCATTGTCGTCCCTAATGCATATAGCCATGTCGTCCCTAATGCATATTTCCATGTTAATGTTTTCAACAATACTCTAGCCAATGAACCTTTCTATAAAAATATTCTGATTGCTGCATAACTCTTTAAAAAATATGTTTGGACACGAACATGGAATTGATTGAAAAAGATATTGAATTCAAGGAAAAATATTCATTTTTAATACAATTCACATGTGCCATTCATGTCAAAGGAAGATCTTTCCATTTAATTCAATCAGCTTTAATTTTATCAATAGAGAAACATAGTTAAACTTACACAAATGTTGATAATCTGCATCAAACATTACCCCTAAATATTTAATTTTCTTCGTCCATCTAAGCTGTGTAATCTGTTTACAAGCAGGATAATCTTCCTCTGTCATTGGTAATATGTTCCTCTTATCCCAATTAACCTTACAACCAGACATTTCTCCATATTGTACCAAACAGGTTTGCAGATGTCATAACGATTACTGAGGATTTGTTAAATATATTGGTACAAAGGAACCTTATATTCTCTTCATTTGTTTTAATCCCACTAATTTTATCATTTTGTCTTATAGCTTGGGCTAGCGGTTCTATCACCAATGGTGACAAAGGACAACCTTGCCTAGTGGAGCGTGTTAAATTAAAGGTATCTGAAATTTGTCCATTCGTCACCATCCTTTCCAAAGGATTTTTATACAAGGCTTTAACTCAACCAGTTAAAAAAGGTCCAAACTTAAATCTTCAAGTACTTTAAATAAAAAGTACCTTTCAACTCGATCAAAGGCTTTTTCTGCATCTAATGCCACTATCATCGATTGATTCAAACAATGTCTTGACACATGAATCAACATCAACAGTCTAACAATATTTTCAGAAGAAAATCTATTCTTAATGAAACCTGCTTGATCAACATGTATTAAACATGGTAAATACTTCACAAGTCTATTAGCTACTAACTTATAATCTACATTTAATAAAGATATTGGTTGATATGAGGTAACATTCAATGGGGCTCTTCCTTTTTTGCAATAACTAATTCTAGCTCTAGAAAAGGATTCTGGAAATGCTTTTGCTCTTCTGTAGCTTGTTTAAGAACATCCATCAAAACAGGAGACAAGACTTCATAAAATTCTTTATAAAACCCTCCTGAAAACCCATCTTCTCCAGGTGATATTCAATATCGCTTCTTCAATTTCTAAATCACTTAAAGGAACTTCCAATTCTGTCCTATCTTTATCGTCCAAAACCGATAACTCCAAACTACCTAAAAAAGACTCAACACGTTCCTCATCCTGACTTACATCAAAAGGATATAAATTCTGGTAAAATGAGTGAAATTCATCATTCATTTCCTGAGGTTTAAAAGTAACTCCTGAATTATTTCTTATCGCATTTATTGTCCTTGATGCCTGTTCAGTCTTTAATTGCCGAGCGAAAACCTTATACACTCTTTCTCCTTACTGATAGTAACACAATTTGGATCATTGTATTAATTTTTCATATTAATATGTTTGCATTATATTATAACAGTTTCAACTGAATCAAAAAAGTCTTTTTATCCACAATCGAATTTCGTTGGAATTCCTTTTCTAACATTGTTATTTCCTTCTCCAAATTTTGCCTCTCTGCCAAATGCTGCGTCTTAATTCTTATAGAATAATTGATTATCAGACATCTTAAATAAGTTTTTGAAGCATCCCACAAAACAAATTTACTTTGTACTGAATATGTATTAATTGGCAAATAAGACTGAATATGGTCTTTGATATAACTTAGAAATTTTGGTTGCTTCAATAACATCCCATTAAATCTTCAGCGATAAGGGGTGTCTACATTATGCAAACCAGAACATGTGCTGGTGCACAATCCTTTATCCAGAACCCTTGGCGGGGGGGGGGAGGGTGGTCACTGTGTTCTGAATTTCAGATTTTTGTGGATTTCGGAAAGCCAGATTTAAGCCCACCCGAATCATGCTGCTGTATCCACCCTCACTCCCTTCCAGTCACGCTGCCATTTTCCCCCCACCCCTCTCCCGCCTTCCTCGCGCTGCCGTCTCTCTCCCCACTTTGGAACTTTCTGGATTTTAGATGTCCGGATAAAGGATTGTGTACTTCTACTTAACAATGAGGAATGATCAGACAATTCCTACTCTTATACACTGCATGTATAAATCTACCCTGTAATTGTACTAACATTAAGCAAAGTCAATTCTCAAAAAAGAATCATGTCTGGGTGAATAAAAAGAAAAGTCTTTTTCTGTCAGTATTAACTTCCTCTAGATTTCCAACAAATTCAAATCTTTCATTGAGTCTAACATCCATTTTGCCATTTTGGTTCTTTGTAAAGTTTTTGGAAATTTATCCAACACACAATTAAAATCCCCACCAACCAAAATATTTTCATTAGCTTGACCCAGATTCCAAAAAGTTTCAGAAATAGCGTCTTCATCATTTTCATTGGGTGGATAAACGTTCATCAAAGTCCACGCTTCAGCAACAAATTTACAATTCACCAACAGCTCTCGACCCAATGTGGCAGAGAATGATTCCAACTGAAACGGTATCTTCTTTTGAACCAAAGTAGCAACACCTCGAGCTTTCGAATTAAATGGAGATGAAAAACATGTCCGACCCAATCTCTTTTCAATTTCGTATGTTCTTTCTCAGACAAATGAGTTTCTTGCAAAAAAGCAACATCAACTGTCATTTTCTTTATATATGCCAATATTCCATTCCTTTTCATTGAATTATTAAGTCCTTTAACATTAAAGGTCACAAAATTTAAATGAGCCATAACTTAATTTCCTCCTGAGATTGACACTTCACACAGCAATTACAATAAGATATAAATTTTTTAAAAAACCCAAACCCCCCTTTCAAACAATAAGAAACCTCTGTAAAAAATGTAAAAACCTAAGAGCCTAGGACCCCCCTCTGTGGACCAGGTGCAGTCAATACCGCAAGTGGCAGATGGCTTTAGAAGTAGTAGAGTCAACCACCACCCCCCAACCGAACATTAAGACCCATCAGTCATCCCAGTGATAACACCCACATTGAGCTTGAGCTTCATCTTCAATATCACTCACCAATTCTGATTCCAACTTCTTTTTCCCGTTCCCTTCCCAATCTCATCCTCGGACATTTTCCCCATCGATTCCTTCAAATCTTGGAAGGAATTTGCAAAAGATAATGCACCGTAAGGACTCTCAAAACATTGAGACTGATCTCGCCCATAAATCACCTTAAATATCGTCGGATACCGAAAAGTAAACTTATACCCTTTCTTCCACAGAACTGCTTTGACCAGATTAAACTCTTTCCATCACTTAATAATCTCCTGACTTAAATTAGCATAAAGTAAAACCCTATTGCCTTGATACATCGTAGGGCTTTGATCAAGGCGAGCTTTCTGATCCGCAATCCGCAATATAATTTCTCTATCCTGATATCACAAACATCTTAAAAGAACCGCTCTTGACATTTGACACAGAAAAGGTTTTCTTCTTCATGCCCTATGAGCCCTATCTAAAAAGACTCGACTCCCAACAACTCTGGAATCCATTTACAAAAATAATTTCACAGGATCTGAACCATCAATATCTTCCGGCAGAACAACTATCTTAATATTATTAGACAACTTTGATTTTCTCATGAATCAATGTTTTTTAACAAATCTCTCTTCTGTAAACAAATCCTCAATATAATCCATTCTCTCTGCATAATGTTCCACAAGGTCCTTACAGTCAATAAAAATGTCTTCTATCTTCTGCAATTGATCTTGTCCAGTATCCATTGCAGTTAAACTCTTATTAATATCAACTTGAATAAATGTAATTTCTTCACACATACCAGCCATTATTTCCTTTATACCAGCAAATTGATCATTTAAAGTTTCAAAATTTTAGGTCATAAAAGACATAATCTTTTCATTTGGTTGGATCAGTTCTGTAGACATGAAGTTGACTTCCATCCCTGTTGCAGGGGCCTTGAAGACTGGGGAAGGTGTCTGTGGTGAATCAACAGCTTTCATTGGAGAAGGAGATGTTCTTAAAGTCTTAGGCCACCCTTCAATGAGTCCAACTGCAGCAAGTAGTCATTCTTGTTCTTCTTCGCCTCGAACTTCTGAGTTGTTCTCCTTCACCTCATACCTGGCAGCCCTACTGTGGATCTGATCCAGAATTTCCTGCATGTGAGAACATCCATCCATACTGAGAAGCTCAGTAGCACGCAGGGGAGTATCTCCAGATGGGCCGCTGCATACTGTCAGTCACCTTCCTGCTAACTTGTGCTCGCATTTGGGCACCCACCCCCCACTCTCCTTAGTCAAGCCAGGCTCGGGTCAGATACCACGCTCGCACTCCTCCTGGCCTGCCGCCAGGCCAAAGATCTTGGCGACATCTTGCGTCTCTGGAGGCGCAGAGGATGCGGACGTTTCTTCCAGCTTCTCCCGAGTTCTAAGTTGAGGATTCGGATCTATATATAACTGTTGCTGAGGTTCCTTCTGGAAGGTCAGCCTTGCTTCTTCTGCACTTTTCACAGGTTGAAAACCTAGGTTTTTTCAAAGTTGCTTGTAATGAAATGTTGTATGTACTGACCAGTACAGGCACGGGCTGCACCCCCTCCCCCACCCCCGCCGCACCTGATGTCATCCTCTCCTGGACTCCTCCCCTGTGACCCAGGGCATAAAGATCGAGCCACCTCTTCCTTCCCTTCACTTCCCTCACTTGGACGCGGGCCTGCAGTCTTGTGTGTAATAAAGCCTATCGTTCCCCTCAGTCTTTGTCTCTGTGATTATTGGGGCAACTGGTCGTGCCCAACACTATTTTTTTCCCTTCTTCATTTCCAGAATCCTACAGTAGAAAATTATTGTTCAAAACATTGATAAAGTCAAAAAAGTCACTACAGTTCGAGTATTGAACAGTTCAGTCAGGGTGAGGTGTCTTCTCACGTCTTTTATTGATGCCATCTTTCCACGACACCCCCCCCCCCACCTCCCCTCAGTTGACTCCTTGAACACCATCCAATCCATGGACTCGAGGCAGCCCTGCAGCTGTCTTCCCTCCTGTGACCACCTTCTGGTTGTCCTGATCTCATAAGTGTTATGAGCAATTTTAGGCCCCATTTCTAAGAGAGGATGTGATGGACCAGAGGTGGTTTACAAGAATGATCCTGGGGAAGAGCGGAATAATGCTTGAGGAACATTTGATGGTTCTGGGCCTGTACTCGCCTGAGCTTAGAAGGATGAGGCAGGACCTCATTGAAATCTGATGAATAGTGAAAGGGCTGGATAGAGAGGATTTTGCCAGTACTGGGAGAATTTAGGACCAGTGGGAACAACCTCAGAATAAAAGGATGTCTGCTTAACACGGAGATGGAGAAACCTTTTCATCAAGAACAATGATTTTCAAACTCCTCCTCTACACCCCCACCCCCACCCCCCGGATCATATTCCACTTAATCCCTTTGCCAGAAGTGCTCTGTTAATAAGGGATTACTTAAGGAGGAATGTAATTGAAAAGAAAAATTTCAAAAACCACTTTTTTAATCGTACCTCATTGACTTGTTCTGTGCGTGGTTTCATAACTCCCGAGGAAATGGGCCAATGACAATTTTTCTCAAGCAAAATTTTCCTTCACAATTGGGTCCACTGCAGTCTTTCTCAGACTTTCTTCCCATTCATATGCCACTTTAAGCAATCTCCTGCTCATTTTTCGACACTCCAAGGAATAAGGTCCCAACCTGTTCAACCTTTCCCTGTAGCTCAACTCCTGAAGACCTGGTAGCTTCTTAGTAAATCTTCTCTGCACTCTTTCAATCTTACTAATACCCTTCCTGTAGCTAGGTGACCAGAACTCCACACAATACTCCAAATTCAGCCTCACCATCATCTTATCCAACCTCACCATAACTTCCCAACTCCTATTTTCAATATGTTAATTAATGAAGACCAAGATGACAAAAGCTGTCTTTAGAACCCGGTCGTCCTGTGACACCACTTTCATGGAATGATGTAATTGTGTTTTATCTCTTGCTGCCGATTTGTATAACTTGGCTGTTCAATTTCATAATGTTGGCTTCTGGACTATTTTATTGTGTCCCTTGATCTAGAGAGTTCTGGCAGAGCAAAGCAAATTTGTTTTCTTTTGTCAGCTCAAATTTTGTCACATTGATCCAAAAACAAGTATTTTCACCATTCCTTCATTTCAGATTCCCTGCAGCTGTCGTATTGAACCTCACTGTGACGGCATCATGTTTGTCTTGTTTATCCTTTACCCCTCCATCCAGACAGATATGCTGATCAGCGAGTCGACTCCACTCATCCAGCACCACTGCCATTTCTGCTGCTCGGGCTTTTCATCCCATGTATTCAGTTTGTTATTTCCCCTCTTCTTTTTCACAGCAAATAGAATCAGGTTTATTTGATCATCTTTCTGAATCCCAGTGAAAGGTTATTGACCTGATGGTTTTAACTCCGATTATTTTTCCAGTAGATGGTCTGCTGAGTATTTCCAGCATTGAGATTTTATTTTATTGCCTTGGTGTATTACTGAGTGCTTGAATGGGAGAAGAAATGTGGGTTGGGTTAAGTGGAGATGTTTCGATCATGGAGTGGATTTAGAAAAATAGACGTAAAAGGGGAGGGTGCATGGAAATAGTTAATTCATCATTTCAAATTGTTTTTTGAGCTATGATTGTTTTCTCCTCTTGCAATTTTGGTAGTTGAATTTTAGCGAGAAACTCATCTATTTTGTCTTCTTTCCCTTCAATCTCAGTTCGGTATAATTGGTCCTAGAATTCCTTAAAGTTTTCATTGATCTCTGTTGGGTTTTATGTAATTTGTTTGTCTTTTTTCCTTGATGCCAAAACCGTTCTTTTAGCTTGTTTTGTTTTAAGCGGCCCAGCTCGTATTTTGTGCGTTTTTTTTTCTCCTCACTCGTAATACTTCTGCTTTATTTTCATTATGTTCTTCTCCACCTTATACATTTGTAGTGTTTCATATTTTTTTTTGTCTGCCAATTCTCTTCTTTTTGTTGTATCTTCCCTTGACGCTAGATCTTTTTCTGTACTTACTATTTCCCTTTCCAGCTGTTCTATTTCCCAATTGTAGTCCTTTTTCATCTTAGTTACATAACTTATTATCTGCCCTCTGATGAAGGCTTTCATTGCATCCCATAATATAAATTTGTCTTTCACTGATTCCATATTTATTTCAAAGTACATTTTAATTTGGCGCTCAATAAATTCTCTAAACCCCTGTCTTTTAAGTAGCATGGAGTTTAATCTCCATCTATATGTTGTTGTTGGGATGTCCTCCTCTTCTATTGCTAATAACAGGGGTGAGCGTTCAGATAACTATCTATCTTTATGTTCCATTATCCTAAATCTCCCTTGAATATGGGCTGACAACAGGAACAGGTCAATCCTTGAGTATGTTTTATGTCTACTCGAATAATGTGAGTATTCCTTCTCCTTTGGGTGTTGCTTCCTCCATAGATCCAAAAGTTGCATTTCCTGCATTGATTTAACCATAAATTTGGCTACTTTGTACTTTCTGCTAGTCTTTTGTCCAGTTTTATCCATCTTTGAATCCAAATTAAGGTTAAAGTCCCCTCCTATCAATATATTCCCCTGTGTTTTTATAATCTTCAAAAAAATATTTTGCATAAACTTTTGATCCTCTTCATTAGGTGCATATATATTGACCAAATTCCAGAGTTCTGAATATATCTGACACTTTATCATTACATATCTCCCTGCTGGATCTATTATTTCCTCCTCTGTTTTGATTGGTACATTTTTATTGATTAATATAGCTACACCTCTGGCTTTTGAATTATATGATGCTGCCGTTACATGTCCTACCCACTCTCTCCTTAATCTCTTCTGTTCCACTTCAGTTAGATGTGTTTCCTGCACGAATGCTATATCTATTTTTTCAGTAAATTTAATATCCTCTTCCTTTTGATTTGGTTATGTATTCCATTAATATTTATTGTCATATAGTTCAACATAGCCATCTCATACTTTGTTTAAATCTCATTTCCGATTCCTCACCACCACCTTTCCCCTTTTCCCCATTTCCATTTCTCAGTTTTCTTTTTTTGAATGCACTGTATGACAACACTTCTAAAACATAAAATATTTCCACCATTCCCACATCTATAATCCCCTTAACCCCAACTGTCCCCCATCTCTGAGTCACCCCTTGTCCCTTGCTGGGCAACCACAACTTCCCTCTCCATTCAGACTGCGAACCCGTTCGCAAGTGTCAACTGATTTCGCAGTAACTGTTATTCTCTCCCACCCAACCCCCTCCAGAAAAGACTTTTATCTTCACATTATAACAAAGCTCCTACTCGTTTCTTCTCTTTTTCTTTTTATGTTTTATTTATTTATTTGTTAACTCCTCCTCTTTTCTTTCCCCCTACTCCCTGACTTCCCTTTTCTTCCCTCCTTTAGTTCTTATTTATAGATTATTTTTACATCTTCATATATAGTTTATCGTCATTCTTTGTTCTTGTTACATCTCTTCATCTCTCTGTCTGTCTTGCAGGTGTTCTGCAAATTCTCGTGCATTCTCCGGATCCGAGAACAGTCCATTTTGCTGCGCCAGGTAACTATTTTAAGCACCACTGGATATCTTAACATAAATTTAAATCCTTTCTACCATAGGATCGATTTTGCTGCATTAAACTCCTTCCTCTTCTTTAGGAGCTCCAAACTTAAGTCGGGGTAGAAAAAAAATTGACCTTTGTATTCCAGTGGTTTTTTCTCTTCTCTAATTTTATTCATTGCCTTCTCCAATATATTTTCTCTTGTCATGTATTTCAGGAATTTTACTAAAACGGATCTTGTTTTTTGTTGTGACTGTGGTTTCGGGGCTAATGTTCTGTGTGTGCTTTCTATTTCCATTCTTTCCTGCATTTCTGGCATTCCCAGGACCTTTGGGATCCATTCTTTTATAAATTCTTTCATATCTTTGCCTTCTTCATCTTCCTTAAGGCCCACTATCTTTATATTGTTTCACCTACTATAGTTTTCCATTATATCCAACTTCTGCGCTAACAACTCCTGTGTTTCTTTAATTTTTTTGTCACTTTCTTCCAATTTTCTTTTTAGGTTGTTCACTTCCATTTCTACTGCCATTACACGTTCTTCCCCATTATCTGATCCTTTCCCTACATCTGTTATGACCAGCTCTATTTTACTCACTTTTTCTTCTGTACTTTTCATTTCACTAAATTCTAGTGTCAGCCATTCTTTTAATGCTTTCATTTGTTCTTGAAAAATAATTTTTCTTTATGTACTCTCCATTCATTTTACCTCCTATTCCTCTGTGCAGAGCTTGGTGTTCTCCTTCTTCTTCTTCTGTGTCTGCTCTTGGGTTTGTGTCTTCTATTTCTCTTCCTTGTATCTGTATCTCTTCGGACTTTCTGGATGAGCTGCTTGTCTCAGTTTGTTGGGTTTTTTTTCCATGGTTTCTTGATGTTGGTCCTCTTCTTCTGGGCTGTTTATCTGTTGTGTCTCTTGCTTCCTTTTTTCTTTCTCATCCCTCCCTTTCCAGTTGCTTTCTTTATCTTCCAGCTGAGAGCCCTGCTGTCGGGCATCTCACAGCTGTTGGTGCTGTGGATTTTAACTCCACAGCTGGTCCCCCTCCCGTCAGTATTCTCCTTGTCATGCACATCGCGCATGCACGATTCTTCGCGCATCCGCAGTGGTGCACCCCTGTTTGGCTCCGTGAGCCATTTTTGCAGTCCCACAGTTGGTGGGTCGCGACCCTGCGGTGTCTCCACTCACCTCGGGGAGCGGGCTCCTCTTTCCACGGCGGGTCCCTGCTTTTTCGTGCAGGTAAGGCCTTCACTTTCTCTTCTGGTGTCTTTATTCTTTTCTTCCTGTTGTTTTGGCTTTTCTTTCTGAGGAGCCATTTCCTCCACACCTTTATTTTTTATTTGTTATGATTTGTGTGTCTGGGGCTGTAATGGAGGATTAAAACCATGTGCCCAGATGCTTTTTGCTTATGAGGAACTGACGACACTGGGTCCACACGCAGGTCACCTTACTTTCAGAACTAGCAGATGTAATTAAACTCAGCCATGGGGATTTATCTGAAGATAGACTTTGAAATGGAATTCCACTGTGAGGCCCAGGGAAAGCAGTTGTCAAATGCAACACTCTGAAATTGACGAATTGGTCACAACCTGTCTTGCTCGAGAAGTTTTAATAAGTCTTTGTATCTACGAGATAAACCAGGAAATCATAACATCCTGGTTCCATAATAATTAATCTTCTAAATTGTAGAATATAATGTTCAGTTTTGATTTTGACTGACAAATGTTAGAAGGAGGAGGCGCATGATTAATTGTTTTTGGGGTATATAAGCCTGTGGTCCTGCTGCTTAAGTTTAGACTCTCCGAGGGGTGGGAACACCCCTTGTCAAGAAGGAAGAACAGCCAGAGTCCGAGCAACGTCCCGGTCGGGGGAGGTGGAGAAGCTGCTACCGGCACCCTGACAACCTACTACAAGTGTGCAGTCGTTGCCTCGCTTCGGCAGTTGGGACCAGTCCAAGCGTTGATAAATATAGTTGGGAAGGGCTTGCATATTGTAGTGTGAAATCAGCTTTTGAATTTGTAATAAATATTTTATAAACTGAACTGCTCTCGGTGTGTGTGTGTCTATTTTCTTTCGGTAGCTCAAACACTGTGACCAATCTAAAATGAACAAAATGAGAGGTATAAGTTTACCCAAGACAGGGGCTTTGCTTTTTCTTCACTTATTTCCTTTTTTTCTGGAGAGGGCTGGTATTCTCCTACCAGCCACTACTCCATTACATGACTCTTCCAGTTTATCTTTCTTATTGAGGCGGATTCCACAATGTAACTTTGTTATTTGAATGAGTTCATCAGAATGAACATGTGATGTGATTTTTACCCGCCGTCTAACCTTGTAAGTGAGTGAGTCCCACTTTTTGACCTTGTTTTCTAATTGGAGTTCGACATTGAAAATGTTTTGTTAGTGAGTTCCACAGTGTAACCTTGTGATGTGAGTGAGTTCCAAAGAATAATCATGTTTTCTTTGTGAATCCCATATTGTAAACGTTATGTTAGTGAGTTCCACAGTGTAAACTTGGTATGTGGGAGATTTGCACAGTATAATCTTGTTTACTTTGTGAATCCCACATTGTAAATGTTATGTGAGTGAGTCCCACAGTGTAAACTTGGTATGTGGGAGATTTGCACAGTATAATCTTGTTTACTTAGTGAATCCCACATTGTAGATGTTATGTGAGTGAGTTCCACAGTGTAAACTTGGTATGTGAGAGATTTGCACAGTATAATCTTGTTTACTTTGTGAATCCCACATTGTAAATGTTATGTGAGTGAGTCCCACAGTGTAAACTTGTTATGTGAGAGATTTGCACGGTATAATCTTGTTTACTTAGTGAATCCCACATTGTAAATGTTATGTGAGTGAGTCCCACAGTGTAAACTTGTTATGTGAGAGATTTGCACAGTATTATCTTGTTTACTTAGTGAATCCCACATTGTACATGTTATGTGAGTGAGTCCCACAGAGTAAACTTGGGATGTGAGAGATTTGCACAGTATAATCTTGTTTACTTAGTGAATCCCACATTGTAGATGTTATGTGAGTGAGTCCCACAGAGTAAACTTGGGATGTGAGAGATTTGCACGGTATAATCTTGTTTACTTAGTGAATCCCACATTGTAAATGTTATGTGAGTGAGTCCCACAGTGTAAACTTGGTATGTGAGAGATTTGCACAGTATAATCTTGTTTACTTTGTGAATCCCACATTGAAAATGTTATGTGAGTGAGTCCCACAGTGTAAACTTGGTATGTGAATAATTTTCACAGTGTGACCTGGTGATGTGAGTGAGTTTCAAAGTGTGACATTTTTATGGAAGTGAACTCCACAGTATCAACCTGTAAAGTTCTTGAGTCTCAGAGTATAAAATTGGGATGTTAAAATGGAAAGGAACTACAAACACTAAAATAAATGGCATTTTGGGAAATGTTTAATCTTTGTTTTCACAAGCTATGAACTGTGTTGTGTATAAATTAACAGCAAATGTAAAACGATTTTTCTTCAAGAAAACAAAATGTACATCAGGAAATTCACATCTACATTTCAATTTTAAATATGTGCTAAAATGTAACTACAAACACTAAAATAAATGCTATTTTGGGAAAAGTTTTATCTTTGTTTTCACAAACTATGAACTGTGTTGTATATAAATTAATTTCAAATGTGAAACGTTCTCAGAGGTTGGAAAAAAATACTTTTCTACAAGAAACAAAATGTAGATCAGGAAATTCACATCCTCATTTCTATTTTAAAAAAACATAATACAAATGCTAAAATGAAACTACAAACATTAAAATAACTGCTTTTTTGGGAAATGATTAAACATTGTTTTGACATCTATGAACTGTAATGTTTAAATATTAATAGCACTTGTAAAACAATTAAAGAAGTTGAAAT
The DNA here is from genome assembly GCF_036971445.1 of Narcine bancroftii. Lineage (NCBI taxonomy): Eukaryota > Metazoa > Chordata > Chondrichthyes > Torpediniformes > Narcinidae > Narcine > Narcine bancroftii. Next base: position 26,437,497 of record NC_091479.1, on the reverse strand, counting down.
ATGTACTTTTCAACCAGAAACCAGAATGTAGTTAGGGAAATTTGCATTTAAGTTTCAATTTCATCAAGGATTCCACAGTGTCAATCTGTCAGGTTAGTGTGTCTCCGGCGGCTGGCGTCCCTGCGGAGACTATCGACAACTCAACGAGGCAACCATTCCTGACCGTTACCCCATCCCTCACATCCAGAACTTTACGGCCAACCTGCACGGTGCGAGGGCTTTCTCCAAGGTTGACCTGGTGTGCGGATATCACCAGATCCCGGTGCACCCTGAGGACAGACCCAAGATGGCCACATCACCCCCTTTGTCAATATATGCATCTGTATGAGTTAACCCTTGGATTACCAAATTAATCATCCTTTGGAATGTAGCAGGGGCATTTTTCATGCCAAAAGGTAACATGTTATACTCATATAAACCGGATGGAGTTACAAAAGCCGAAATATTCTTTCCTCTCCCAGTTAAAGACAGACACCAGTAACCTTTCAACAAATCCAACTTAGTAAGAAATTTAGCTTTGCCAATTTTATCAATACAGTCATCTGTTCTCGGAATAGGATAAGCATCTGTTTTAGTTACTGAATTAACCTTCCTGTAATCTGAACTGAACCTAATAATTCCATCTGGTTTCGGTACCAGAATACAAGAAAAAAAATCTTTCTGAGTTTGAAGGTCTAATAATGTAATTTTTCAACATATATTCCATCTCCTGATCCATGATTTTACTCCTTAATGTATATACTATATGGGTGTTTATTCATGGGACTTGCTTCTCCCACGTCTACATCATGATAAATCACTGATGTGTTTATTTTGGGACATCAGGAACAAATCTGTAAATTTCAAAATTACTTCCTTCAATTGCATCTGTTTCTTGTGATTTAAGATGACCTAACTTTTCCTCCAAATTTTCCAAAATTGCTGAGTTCGACAGGCGCTCAGGAACCATGGTTTCTTTAAGGTTACCCTCACAAGATTTTGTTGCCATAATCTTATGATCGATAACTTCTTCAACCCTCTCAACAGCAAACACCTCTGAAACAGATGGTTCTCCACTCCCCTTATCCTCATCATAAGGTTTGATGGTGGTGCACATCTCTGTGAATGAACCGGCCCTGTTTGTACCGCTGCGCTGGCGGGGCAGCTGAAGAAGATGGCGCTGTCAGGGCTTTGTTATTGCCTCGTGGCCTCAGTTTGTGTCCCGGGCCACTTAATGACGTCACCACTGCGTGGGGCAGAACAAACGTTGGCCTTAAATTGGGGCGCTCCAAATTCAATTAAACAATTGTCCTGGAAATTCCATCAAGTCCTGTGGTGTTTTCTGTGTGTAGCGGCCATGACATTGGTGACCCTGCAGAGCCCAGATGACATCTGGTCTCAAATCATGGATTCCTCGGCGATCAGCACTGTCTCTGTGAAGCTCCCCCATTCTGGACCCACCGGCCCCGCACATGGATCAGGCAGGTGGAGGCGGAGCTTCAACTCCGGCAGATCACCATGTGTGTTCTACCACATGGTGAGTGTCCTCAACAAGGAAACAGCAGCCAGAGTTGATGATCTGATCCATGATCCCTCTGAGGAGGACAAGTACATTGCCCTCAAAACCCTCCTCCTCAGCATCTTTAGACTCCCCTTGGTCACCATTATCCCTATCCATGATAGGCCGAATTAATGCTATTAAGATGATGATCTTACCTAAATTTTTATATATATTCCAAGCTATACCTATTTTTGTTCCTAAATCTTTTTTTGATAAGGTCGATTCTAAATTGTCCTCGTATATCTGGCAAAACAAGAATCCTAGATTGGGGAAAAAATATTTACAGAAATCTAAACTAGAGGGAGGGTTGGCATTACCCAACATTAGAATTTATTACTGGGCAATTAATATTAGTTACTTAAGGTATTGGTTGAATTATTCAGAATTATCTCTAAATCCCCATTGGGTAAATTTAGAAATTAAACCGATACAAAATTTTTCAATTAGCTCTATTTTGGGAGCTGCTCTCCCTTTTACACTTACTAAATTATATAAACAAATTGATAATCCAATGGCTAAACATACACTACGTATATGGTTTCAATTCCGGAGATTTTTTGGCCTAAGTCATTTTATCTTGGAAACTCCTATTGTACTAAATTTCCTTTTTCATCCCTCTCTAATTGATCAAGCTTATTTACTCTGGAAAGTTAAAGGTATCACATGCTTTTCGGATTTATTCTTGGATAACTCTTTCATGTCATTTGAACAATTATCCATGAAATATGATTTACCTCGATCTCTTTCGATATTTGCAGATTAGGAGTTTCTTAGTTTCGACTTTACCCTCTTTTCCCAATCGGGAGACTACGACTGTTTTAGAGGATATACTATATTCAAAATTCCCTCCAAAAGGTGTGATATCTAAATTATAATTACAAAAATAAATTCTGGGACTTTTGAAAAGTTTAAAAATGATTGGGAAGGAGAACTCAACCTTCATATTTCTAATGAAAATTGGAATAAAATTCTGCGACTGGTAAACTCTTCTTCTCTATGTGCAAAACATTCACTAATACGGTTTAAAGTTGTTCATAGAGCTCATATGTCTAAAGATAAACTCCATCGCTTTTATTCTCATATCGATCCTATATGTGATAAATGTCAATTGGAAATAGTTTCCCTTACACATATGTTTTGGTCCTGTCCCTCTTTACAGAATTATTGGAAGGAAAATTTTTCCATTATATCTACTGTTTTGAATATTGATTTACAACCACATCCCATTACTGCAATTTTTGGATTACCTATGATAGATTTGACTTATTTATCTCTTCCTGCGGATCGTATGATTGCTTTTCTTACACTAATGGCTAGAAGATCTATACTATTAAATTGGAAAGAGGTAAATCCTCCCACTGTTTTCCAATGGTTTACCCAAACCATACTATGTTTAAATTTAGAGAAAATTAGAAACTCTGTCTATGAATCCCCTTCTAAGTTTGAGTTAACCTGGCGACCATTTATTCAATATTTTCATTTGTGGTGAGTTGATCTGGCTCTGTTTTCTTTTTATGATTATGTATGATAATTGGGCTGTAAGATGAGATCGGAGTGATCGGCGTGGTTTAGCTATATCTGTAGGTTTTTTTTTTAAGTTTTTTTAAATTCAGATTTGTTTTTTCTTCTTTTTTGGGTTTTTTTTTCTCTTTTTTCATATATTGTTATTAATTATATCTTTTTTTTTAGAGATAGTTCACACCCTAAACTGATCAAATTTTTTTTATGATATATTTTTATTATGTAATATTATTGTTTAATATCTCTGTATTAATTCATTACTTACTATGTATTTTTTTTTATATCTCTTTGAACTATATGTGTTTATAAATTATAATAATAATAAAAAGATTGAAAAAGAAAAGAAAGACTCTCCTGTCGGCAGCACGCAGCCAGGCTGATGCACCTCAATGGCCTGGGGGTAGACCTATATAGTATATACATTAAGGAGTAAAATCATGGATCAGGAGGTGGAATATATGTTGAGAAATTACATTATTAGACCTTAAAACTCAGAAGGTTTTTTTTCTTGTATTCTGGTACCGAAACCAGATGGAATTATTAGATTCTGTACAGATTACAGGAAGGTTAATTCAGTAACTAAAACAGATGGTTATATTATTCCTAGAACAGATGACTGTATTGATAAAATTGGCCTTGATGGACGAGATGCTTGCACTGATAGAAGGTCACAGACCCTGCCTGATGCTTGAGCAAGCCTACCTCGAACAAATGCCAGAGGACATCCCGTTCCTGCAAGCAGACGAGCACTTCTCAAATCCCAGGACAGTCGCAGCCCATGCCGATGTGTTTGGCGGACAATGAGAGAACGAGGCCACCATAAACCAGGTCAAAAGCCCTGTGCCTGAATGACCACAGCCCAGACAGAAGACGGAGGAGCACCAGTCGACCTTGTGCTTCTACAGGGGCACAATTCCTACTTCTTCAAAGCCGCCACCATCGTCCCTGGGCCGAAGAAGTCATCAGTTCTTGCCTCAGTGACGGCTGCCCTGTTCCACTTACATCTACCATCATGAAGTGCTTTGAGAGTCTCATCATGGGGCACATCAACCTCCTGTTGCTCCCCTCACTGGACCCCCTGCCATTCGTATATTGATCAAACTGCTCTATGGATTATGCCATCACCACCTCCCTCCATTTAGCCTCACCCATCTGGAAGCAAACACAGGTCTGTTGGAATGTTGTTCATTGACTTCACTTCAGCCTTCAACCCAATCAGACCTCAGTACCTGATGGAGACGTTGAACCTGCTGGGCCTAAACACTTCCCTCTGCAGTTAGATTCTTGACATCCTGTGGGGGAGATCTCAAGCATTCTGGGTCACAATCAGGACTTCCCAGATCATCACCCCTCCCCACCTCACCCGGGCTGTGGGCTTGTCCATTGGTGTCTACTCTGCTGACCCATGGCTGTGCAACTAGACTCAGCTCAAACCATATCCTCAAGTCCATTGATGATGCGACCGTGGTGGGCCTTATCAGCAAGAATGATGAGTCAGTGTTGAGGTGCAGTTGCTAACAGACTAGTGCAGAGCCAACAGTCTATATCTGAACGTTAATAAAACCAAAGAGATGGTTGTCCACTTCAGGGAGGCCCGAAGGATCACTCTTCACTGACCACTGACGGCTCCACCGTTGAGGTTGTGAAAAGGACCAGGTTTCTTGGTGTGCGTTTGGTGGAGAATCTCCCCTGGTCCTCAACACCAGCTCCATTATCGAGAAAGCCCAGTAGCATCTCTTCATCCTCTGAAGGCAGAGGAAAGTTCATCTCCCACCCTCCATCCACACGACATCCTACAGAGGATGTATTGAGAGGATTCGGAGCCATTGCATCACACTCTGGTTTGGAAACTGTACCACCTCAGACCTTAAAACCCTCCAGAGGATAGTGGAATCAGCAGAGAATATCATTGAGGTCTCTCTTCCTGCCATGATGGACATCTACAAGGCAAGATCCACGTGGAAGGCAAATAATATGGTGAAAGACTTCACACACCCTTCTTGGAAATGGTCTCCATTCTTCCTTCTGGAAGGAGCGTTCGGGCCCACTCATCCAGATTGTGTAACAGCTTTTATCCGCAAGCCATCAGGCTCCTCTATTCCGAGAACATATGTGTACTCGTATATCATGGGTTTGTTTTCGTGGGTTTTTAAAAAAATTGTCTTATGACTTAATAGTTCATTCCGATTTATGTCAATATGCTCCTTGTTCCTGGAGAAACCCTCTCTCATCTTTCCTGTGATATTAATGGCAATGGTTTGAATGATAAATAAAGGTGACTTGACCACTTGGATTTCCTTCCCTTCAGACCCCAAAGAGTACGGATTGGTAAACTCATCTCCTCCACAATCAGGAGCGGAGAGTCACAGGGTGGCCAATTCCATCTCCTGCTCTATTCTCTTTGCACCTATGACTGATTCAGAAATTACATTTTCCAATCACTTATTAGCAAATGATACCACAGCAGTGCACTGTATAAAAAGGGTCAATGGGTCAGCACACAGGACGGAGACAGATATCTTGGCTGAAGCAATATAACACCCACTGTCTGCGTCAAAGAGCTGATTGTGGACTTCATCAATGTGTGACAGAGTATATAGATATGTTTTTGGGAGATCAATTGGGAAAGGTTTGTTAGAGCACTGTTCAGGTGTCCCAGCTATATTCATCCTTTATGAGTGACGAGCCACCTGCTGGTGAGGGGTAACAGGAAGTCCTCCCTATGGCGCTCCATTCCATCCAGTCGCTACTATGTACCATGACCAACACTACTCGTCACAAGCTCTTACTCAATTTGGAAAGTAGGTCGACATCGAGAACAACACTCCCAACCTGGATCACCACTCCGGGTCCAGTCCTTCTCAGGAAGCACGTGAGGAGAAGCAAGAACCGACCCCCTGGTGGAAAGGGCGAACCTGCTCCACAACAATCCCACGTATGCCTTTGTGGATACCCGGATGGGAGGGAGAACACGGTCTACATCAGGACCTGGCAACCACCAGATCAAAGGGTCTGTTGCCTCAGGTGCCCTGCAAGTCACGGAGCTCATTCTCACAGCCCCCAGTCAGGGCCTCGGGGGATCCAGTTCAGGAGGAAAGTGCATCCCCCTCCACCATTGAGCCAGAGGACCAGCCCACCTCTCCTCCCTCACAAGGGGACCAGGAGACCCAAGGAGCCTAAGGCCCCCCCCCCCCAGTGCTAAGGTGCTCCACCAGGATCTCCAGGTCCCCGCATCACTTAATTCTGTAAATTTGTAAATGTATATTTTTCAACTTTTCTTCTGAACCCATGATCTGTCTTCATTCACAGACCCTAAATTCTACAAGAAGGGGTGAATGCAGTGAATTGGGATTCACTGGTAGTGGGTCGGGAAATGTTTGTATTGGAATATATGGGTCAGCACAATGTCAAGGGCCGAAGGGCCTGTGCTGTGTTTTGCAGGAAAGTGCACAGTGATTTTTTTTTCCAAAAGATCAGGTTGTATTTGACAAAATGTGTGGTGTTTTGGGGTCAAAAACCACAACTTTGCAGGGCCGAAATGTGGGCAGTTTTCTTTTAAAAAGCCCAAACTGTGATTTACAAATTGTGTGTTTTGGTTTAAAAACCATGTCTGTACTTTGCAAAAGATGAGACAATGAGACCTAGGAGCAGGTCGGCCATTCAGCCCATCGAGTCCGCTCCACCATTTCATCATGAACTGATCGATTCTCCCACCGCCCCACTCCCCTGCTTCTCCACACAGCCTTGGTACCCTGACTGTTCAGAGAGCTGGGACTGGGAGAACATGGCAGCACTGGCAGAACTGCAGACCCATGGAGAGCGGAAACCCAGTGCTCCGTCGTGGGCTCCTACCATCCAGTCTGAATGCTGTTGGATCCGGACAGGCTTTAAAAACCTGTACATTGACCTGATGCTGGTTTTATTTGAAAAATACTGCAGCCGTGGGGGCCGCCTCCAGGATAGCAGGGCCTATGATTGGCAGCAGCCAGGAGAGGTGAGAGACTTCGGGGAAGCAGAGGACTGGCTCAGGGCACCAGGAAATGGGGAGCCCAACCCGGTTTAAGAAGGAGATGCAGAGGAGGTGACCCCTGGGACAGGATCACAGCGGCAGCCCAGAGAGGGGTTCTGTCGTTGAACCCACAGGCAGGGGGGCGGGGGCGATTCGAGGGAAGCTGCTGACAAGTGCAGTTGAGGGATTCACAGGACTGCAGGAGACTGGCTCAAGACTGGCCGAAGGGGATCCAGGGATCTGAAGCAGGATGAGAGAGGGGACCGAGGTCCCTGAAGGGTTCCTCATCATGATGGGGGCTCAGATCTGGAGCTCAAGCTGCTGATGGTTTGGACTAGATTCTGTGTGGTAACAGGGGCTATGGGAGGGTTGGAGGCAAATTGACGGACGCTCAGTGACTCTGGGAAGGTCTCATTTGCTTCTCTTTTTCTGACTGTAAAGAGGTGCTTCAAGCAATTTCTGCCAATGTCAAATCTGTCTGCCCTACAGCAGATGAAAAACAAATTTTGTGTAATGTTGCACTGTCTTTATTACATGGCAATAAATTGAATCTTAACTCTTGGAAATGTGAGAGAGATCTAACTCTTTCATTTGTCCACACAGAGAGTGGTGCTGCCTGGAATGTATTGGCGAGGGTGGTGATCGAGGCTGGGACAACCGGGACATTGAAGACTCTTTGACAGGCAGATGGATGTAAGGATAATAAAGGGTGACGGGTGTAAGGTAGGTTAGATTGTTATGGAGTAGGTTTACGTCGGTCAGCACAACATTGTGGACTGAACGGCCGGTCTGTGCTGGAATGTTCTGTGTTCAATGCTGTTGAGCAAATAAGGAGGGTTCCAACAGTCCCAGTCAGGATGGTGATAAAGATGGGGACAGATGTGGCTTTGGTGAGGGCCCCTGCTTCAGCTCCAACTCTTCCCAACAAAGCCTGTGCACCGTGTACATGGCTCAATGTCCGTGGGACCTTCTCTCGTTGTCTTGTATTTCCTTGTGACAGGAAAGGAGGGGACTTGAGCTCTGCTTCCCTGTTCTCTCCGAAGAACTGATCCCAATTCTCCTCATATTTTTGCTGAATCATTACAATTAAATGCAGTTTGAATTTCCAGACTTTACTGTGGCATTCCCTGAAAAAAATTATTTCCCGCCACTCAGATCTTTTCACAGAGTCATAAAGTTTCACAGCGTAGAAACAGGCCCTTTGGGCCAACTACAGATTGACTGTCAGAGTTCAGTGCATGACGTCACATTCAACCCTGAGATTCTTGTTCCTGTAGGCGAGGCAGAGTTACCACTTCTTGGTCATGCCAAAAAGAACCAACTCAACCTATGCAGGGAAACAAATAAAGAACAACTGGGAACAAATGGTGCCATATTGATTCCGATTTATTGTCAAGTACACACATAAAAACTCAGAGATTCATTTTTCCTCTGGACAGACACAAATACCACTTATTGGAGGTCTAAAAAACTGTACACAACATCCACATGTAAACACATGAAGAACTGCAAACAAAGTGTACAATACATTTGAAAAAAATCGTTAAAGTCTAAACATAAGAATCCTTAAATGAGTCCCGTAAGCCAACTACCCAGAGCCGACGTAACCCCACTACCCACAGCTGCCTTAACCCCACTACCCAGAGCCGCCATAACACCGCCACCCAGAGCCGCCGTAAAGCCACTAACCAGAGCCGCCATAACCCTACCACCGAGAGGTGCCGTAACCCCACTACCCAGAGCCACCGTAACCCCACGACCCAGAGCCAATGTAACCCCACTACTCACAGCTGCCTTAACCCCATGACCCAGACCGCCATAACACCGCCACCCAGAGGTACCGTAACCCCACCACGCCATAACCCCACCATCCAGAGCCGCCGCAACCCCACCACCCTGAGCCACCATAACCCCACTACCCAGAGCTACCATAACCCCACTACACAGACCCACCATATCCAAACTACCTAGAATCACCTTAACCCCACTACCCAGAGCCAGCGTAACCCGACTACCCAGGCCACCATAACCCCACTAAACAGAGCCACCATAACCCCACTATCCAGAGCCATCGTAACCCCACTAACCAAAGCCACAGTAATCCCCACTACCCAGCGCCAACGTAACCCCACTACCCAGAGCCACCGTAACCCCACTACCCTAGCCACCATAACCCCACTACCCAGACCCACCATAACCCCACCACCCAGAGCAACTGTAAACCCACTCTCCAGAGCCACCGTAACCCCACTACCCGGAGCACAATAACCCGACTGCCCAGAGTCATCGTGACCTGACTACCCAGATCCACCGTAACCAAACTACCCAGAGCCACCGTACCCACACTACCCAGAGCCACCATAATCCAACTACCCAGAGCCACCGTAACTCCACGACCCAGAGCCGCCGTAACTCCACAATCCAGAGCCGCCGTAACCCCACTACCCAGAGCCACCGTAACCCCACGACCCAGAGCCACTGTAACCCCATGACCCAGAGCCACCGTAACCCCACTATCCAGAGGCACCGTAACCCCCACTACCAGAGCCACTGTAACCCCACTACCCAGGGTCACCGTAGCCCGACTACCCAGAGCCACCGTAACCCCACTACCCAGAGCCACCTTAATCCCCCTAACCAGAGCCACTGTAACCCTACGACCCAGAACCACAAAAATCCCACGACCCGGAGCCACCTAAACCCCCACGACCCAGAGCCGCCGTAAACCCACTAACCAGAGCCGCCATAACCCTACCACCGAGAGGTGTCGTAACCCCACCACTCATAGCCGCCATAACCCCACAACCCAGAGACACTGTAACCCGACAACCCAGAGCCACCGTAAGCCCACGACCCAGAGCCACCGTAACCCCACTAACCAGAGCCACCGTAACCCTCACTACCCAGAGCCACCGTAACCCCACTACCCAGAGCCACCTTAATCACACTACACAGAGCCACCGAAACACCACGACCCAGAGCCACTGTAATCCCACATCCCAGAGCCACCGTAACCCCCATGGCCCAGAGCCACCGTAACCCCACTACCGAGTGCCACTGTAACCCCACGACTCTGAGACACCATAACCCCACTACCCAGAGCCACCGTAACCCCACTCCCCAGAGCCGCCATAACCCCACTAACCTGAGCTGCCGTAACCCCACCACCCTGAGGCGCCGTAACTCCACCACCCAGTGGCGCCATCACCCCACGACCCAGAGCTGCCTTAACCCAATGACCCAGAGCTGCCGTAACCCATTACACAGAGCCGCCATAACCCCACTACCCAGAGCCACTGTAACCCCACTACCCAGAGCCGCCGTAACCCCACTACCCAGAAACGCCGTAACCCCATTACCCAGAGCCACCGTAACCCCAATACCCAGAGCCGCCGTAACCCCACAACCCAGAGCCGCCCTTACCCAACTACCCAGAGCCGCCGTAACCCCACTACCCAGAGTCGCCGTAACCCCTCTACCCAGAGCCACCGTAACCCCACAACCCTGAGCTGCCATAACCCCATGACCCAGAGCCGCCGTAACCCCACGAGCCAGAGCCACCGTAACCCCACGACTGAGAACCGCCATAACCTCATGACCCAGAGCCACTGTGACCCCATGATCCAGAGCCGCCGTAACCCCACTACCCAGAGCCGCCGTAACCCCACGACCTAGAGCCGCCGTAACCCCACGACCTAGAGCCGCCGTAACCCCAATACCCAGAGCCGCCGTAACCCCCAACCCAGAGCCGCCCTTACCCAACTACCCAGAGCCTCCGTAACCCCACTACCCAGAGTCGCCGTAACCCCTCTACCAGAACCGCCGTAACCCCACGATCCAGAGCCACCGTAACCCCACGACCCAGAGCCGCCGTAACCCCATGACCCAGAGCCGCCGTAACCCCACTAGCCAGAGCCGCCGTAACCCCACTAGCCAGAGCCGCCGTAACCCCACGTCCCAGAGCCGCCGTAACCCCACGACCCAGAGCCGCCGTAACCCCACGACCCAGAGCCGCCGTAACCCCACGACCCAGAGCCGCCGTAACCCCACTAGCCAGAGCTGCCGTAACCCTAGTACCCTGAGCCGCCGTAACCCCACTACCCAGAGCCGCCGTAACCCCACAACCCTGAGCCGCCATAATCCCACGACCCAGAGCCGCCGTAACCCCATGACCCAGAGCCACCGTAACCCCACGACTGAGAGCCGCCATAACCTCATGACCCAGAGCCACAGTGACCCCACGATCCAGAGCCGCCGTAACCCCACGACCCAGAGCCGCCGTAACCCCACGACCCAGAGCCGCCGTAACCCCACTAGCCAGAGCCGCCGTAATCCCACTAGCCAGAGCCGCCTCAACCCGACTACCCAGAGCCGCCGTAACCCCACTACCCAGAGCCGCCGTAACCCCACTACCCAGAGCCGCCATATCCCCACTACAAAGAGCCGCCGTAACCCCACTACCCAGAGCCTCCGTAACCCCACTACCCAGAGCCGCCGTAACCCCACTACCCAGAGCCGCCGTAACCCCATTACCCAGAGCCGCCGTAACCCCACTACCCAGAGCCGCCATATCCCCACTACACAGAGCCGCCGTAACCCCACTACCCAGAGCCGCCGTAACCCCACTACCCAGAGCCGTCGTAACCCTACTACCCTGAGCCGCCGTAACCCCACTACCCAGAGCCACCGTAACCCCCACTACCCAGAGCCACTGTAACCCCACTACCCAGGGCCACTGTAACCCCACCCTGTGCAGTGGCATTTCTAGTTGGGACGTGCCTTTGTTTTTGATCATTTGAAAACAGCTTAAATGTACTTATAAATACCACTGATATTATTATTTTACATTCTATAAAATTCCAAATTCTGAAAGTGTCTGGTCCACAGGATGTTGGATAAATGATTGAGCACCTGGAAACAGAAAGAAGAAAGAGTTAGAGAAGAGAAATCAAACTATTATATAAACACAATATCATAACAGTCAAATGACAACAAGGTTGTAAATTACTTCAACAATTATAACATGGCGAATTGTAAAAAGTCACAAAATTATTTAATACGACAAATTCTATCCTCTCACCTTCTGAACTTCTCGGGTAAGTACAAATCATTTCACTATCATTAAAGTAAAACACAAAATAATAAAGCAAGTTTCTAGTGATCTCATAAATTAGGAAAATATTGAATAAAAGGAGCCCATAAGCAGAGATAGATTAAATGTGATCAAGGTAGAAGAACATCGGAGATTCCCCAAAGTATCTTTTCCTTTAGCAGGCCCTTTCCACATCCAGAAGGACTATTACACAGCTGACATCCGCCAGGAGGCGCAGTCCAAATCCGGCACCTGTCAGACAGACCATCCCACAACAGGCACCTGACCAATCCTCATCTGGCATCTGGGAGATGGACTATCCACACCTGGCACCTGGCAGGTGGACCATTCCACATCTAGCAGGCAGACCATTCCATATCTCGCAGGCAGACCATCCCACATCTGGCACCTGGCAGGCGGACCATTCCACATCTGGAAACTGGTAGGCGGACAATCCCACATCTGGCATCTGGCAGGAGGACCATCCCACATCTGGCATATGGCAGCAAAGCTATTCCACATCTGGCATCTAGCAGCAGGAACATTCCACGTTCGGCACCTGAAAGGTGGACTATTCCACATCTGGCAGGCCGACCATTCCACATCCGGCATCTTGCAGCAGAAACATTCCACATCCGGCATCTGGGATTTGGAGGATTCCACATAAAGCAGGAGGAAGAGACTACTGGGGAAATGACCAACTCACACATACCAGAAGCAACACCAAATAAACAAAGAAGGCTGCAGATTTTCACGAAAGTCAAATTCCTAAGCATTAAAATTCTGAGGATCTGTCATGGAGTCTCCATGGTGATGCATTCAAAAAAAGGGCTATTGGTTATACTGTGTGATATGCCTGAGGAGATTCATTATCGCAATGAAGACACACCTTAACCTCCACAGGTGTACTATGCAGATCATTCTGGTAGGTTGCATCACTGCCTGGTCTGGAGGTGCCATCTCTCAGGAAAATCATAATTTCGAGAGGGTATTTAACTCTCCCTGTAACATCACAGGCACTAGAATTCACTCCAGTCAGAATCTATACATGACATGCTGTCTTAAAATAAAAGTCTCTATCGTGGAAAACCTCCACCACCCAGACCATAACTTCCTCACTCTACTATCATTGGATAAGGTACTGGAGCCTGAGGAATAGAGGTCAATGCCACAATGTCAGTTTCTTCCCTGATGCCACCAGATCCTGTATAATCAAGGAGCCAAAGACACAGCCTTGCTTTTTTGTGCACTGTTAACTTTATTTTTAAGTCTAGTTCTGAACGATGGTTATAAGATGAATGTTTGCTCCATCCTGCTGCCCCAAATCACCAAATATTAGGACATGTTCTTGACAATAAATCCTGATTCTGAACCTGACAAGATATGAAAGGTATCTTCACAAAAAGTGGAAATAGGTGCATGAGACCAAAAAATATGTAAACAATTACCTTCCCAGCAGGAGGCACACTGCACATCCGGCATCCAGATTGAGGCTCTTTCCACATCCGGCAGGAGGACTATTCCACATCCAGCATCCGGCAGGAGTCCCATTCCACATCCGGCAGGAGGCCCATTTCACATCCGGCATCCGGATGGAGGCCCATTCCACATCAGGCAGGAGGACTATACCACATCCGGCATCTGGCAGGAGGCCCATTCCACATCCGGCTGGTGGCCCCTTTCATATCCGGTACCCGGCAGGAGGCCCTTTGCTTCAAAGGCATGAGGCTCTCTTTTAAAATATTTTCAGTGGCCTTTAAGAAACAAGAAACAAACAGAAGCCATTAATCAATGGTAATACATAAAAAGGAAGATTCAGATAAAATACAAATTATAAAAATAATTGATCATGTCTAACCATTATATCATAACAAACAGAAATAAACTGATAAACATTTAAACAATTATAACATATGTCTAATAGAACATGATTTAAAGAGTATACGATACTCCAAATTCCTTCACCTTCCCTTCTGAAGTTCTTTTGTGAGGACATAAAATTTCTCTACCATTAAAGAAAACAAACATATAAAGCAAGGTCCCAGTGATTAAATGTTAAAAAAATGTTGAATTAAAGGTGCCCATGGACACAGAATGTTTAAATGTGAATCTGTGGAAGAACATCTGATTAATTCAAATTAAGGCCTGCCACCATATTACAGCGTAATTGAGTGTTTTTAGGGGCAACAGCATCTTTCCAACTCATCAATATTGAATATTCAACAAGGGAGGCAATAGAGTTGACATGTGGTTAATTCATAGTTCAATTCATTTAGGTTGTCTCTGTTGATCCAAAAGGAGCAATATTAGATTAGTTATCCACTTCAGGACATCCTTCAATACCATTGTTCCCTCAGTGCTGGTCAAAAAGCAACTAACTCTATCCCTCTGTACCTCACTCTGCAATTGGATCTTTGACATTCTCATTGGAAGACTACAGTCAGGACGAATTGGAAACAAGGTCTCTTCCCCACTGATCATCAACACAGGCGAAGTCCAAGGATGTGTGCTTAGCCACCTGCTCTACTCTCTGTAAACCCATGACTGTGTGTGGTGAGCCATAATTCCATTGCTATCAACATGTTGGCGGATGACACTACAATTGTCAGCAAACAATAAATGGCAATGATGAAGCGAAGAAGGAAGGACATAGATCAGCTGATTGAATGCTAACAAATCAAACTTTTCACTCAATGTCAACAAAACAATGGATAAGATTTTGGATTCTGCAGGAAGTCAAAAGAACACGACCCAGTCTTCATGGAGGTCTCAGGAGTGCAGATGTTCGCGAATGTCAAATTCCTAAGCATTAAAACTCTGAGGATCTGTCATGGAACCTCCATCGTGATGCTTTCACAAAAATACATCACCATTGGCTATACTGTGTGATGTGCCTGAGGAGATTCATTATCGCAATGAAGACACTCCTTAACCTCCACAGGTGTACTATGCAGATCATTCTGGTAGGTTGCATCACTGCATGGCTTGGAGGTGCCATATCTCAGGAAAATCATAATTTCGAGAGGGTTTTTATCTCTCCCTGTAACATCACAGGCACTAGAATTCACTCCAGTCAGAATCTATACATGACATGCTGTCTTAAAATCAAAGTCTCTATCGTGGAAAATCTCCACCATCCAGACCATAACTTCCTCACTCTACTATCATTGGATAAGGTACTGGAGCCTGAGGAATAGAGGTCAATGCCACAATGTCAGTTTCTTCCCTGATGCCACCAGATCCTGTATAATCAATGAGCCAAAGACACAGCCTTGCTTTTTTGTGCACTGTTAACTTTATTTTTAAGAGTAGTTCTGAACGATGGTTATAAGATGAATGTTTTCTCCATCCTGCTGCCCCAAATCACCAAATATTAGGACATGTTCTTGACAATAAATCCTGATTCTGAACCTGACAAGATATGAAAGGTATCTTCACAAAAAGTGAAAATAGGTGCATGAGACCAAAAAATATGTAAACAATTACCTTCCCAGCAGGAGGCACACTGCACATCCGGCATCCGGATTGAGGGTCTTTCCACATCCGGCAGGAGGACTATTCCACATCCAGCATCCGGCAGGAGTCCCATTCCACATCCGGCAGGAGGCCCATTTCACATCCGGCATCCGGATGGAGGCCCATTCCACATCCGGCAGGAGGACTAAGCAACATCCGGCATCTGGCAGGAGGCCCTTTCCACATCCGGCTGGTGGCCCCTTTCATATCCGGTACCCGGCAGGAGGCCCATTGCTTCAAAGGCATGAGGCTCTCTTTTAAAATATTTTCAGTGGCCTTTAAGAAACAGGAAACAAACAGAAGCCATTAATCAATGGTAATACATAAAAAGGAAGATTCAGATAAAATACAAATTATAAAAATAAATTGATCATATCATAACAAACAGAAATAAAGTGATAAACATTTAAACAATTATAACATATGTCTAATAGAACATGATTTAAAGAGTATACGATACTCCAAATTCCTTCACCTTCCCTTCTGAAGTTCTTTAGTGAGTACATAAAATTTCTCTACCATTAAAGAAACACAAACATATAAAGCAAGGTCCCAGTGATTAAATGTTACAAAAATGTTGAAATAAAGTTGCCCATGGACACAGAATGTTTAAATGTGAATCTGTGGAAGAACATCTGATTAATTCAAAGTTAGGCCTGCCACCATATCACAGAGGAATTGAGTGTTTTTAGGGGCAACAGCATCTTTCCAACTCATCAATATTGAACGTCGAGCAACAAGGGAGGCAAAAGAGACGACATGTGGTTAATTCATAGTTCAATTCATTTAGGTTGTCTCTGTTGATCCAAAAGGAGCAATTTTGGATGAGTTATCAACATCAGGACGTCCTTCAATACCATTGATTCCTCAGTTCTGGTCAAAAATCAACTAACTCTATCCCTCTGCACCTTACTCTGCAATTGGATCTTTGACATTCTCATTGGAAGACCACAGTCAGGACGAATTGGAAACAAGGGCTCTTCCCCACTGATCATCAACACAGGCGCAGTCCAAGGATGTGTGCTTAGCCCCCTGCTCTACTCTCTGTAAACCCATGACTGTGTGTGGTGAGCCATAATTCCATTGCTATCGACATGTTGGCGGATGACACCACAATTGTCAGCAAACAATAAATGGCAATGATGAAGCGAAGAAGGAAGGACATAGATCAGCTGGTTGTATGCTAACAAATCAAACTTTTCACTCAATGTCAACAAAACAAAGGACAAGATTTTGGATTCTGCAGGAAGTCAAAAGAACACGACCCAGTCTTCATGGAGGTCTCAGGAGTGCAGATGTTCACGAACGTCAAATTCCTAAGCATTAAAACTCTGAGGATCTGTCATGGAGCGTCCATGGTGATGCTTTCACAAAAAAGCCTCACCATTGGCTCTATTGTGTGATGTGCCTGAGGAGATTCATTATCGCAATGAAAACACACCTTAACCTCCACAGGTGTACTATGCAGATCATTCTGGTAGGTTGCATCACTGCCTGGCTTGGAGGTGCCATATCTCAGGAAAATCATAATTTCGAGAGGGTTTTTAGCTCTCCCTGTAACATCACAGGCACTAGAATTCACTCCAGTCAGAATCTATACATGACATGCTGTCTTAAAATAAAAGTCTCTATCATGGAAAACCTCCACCATCCAGACCATAACTTCCTCACTCTACTATCATTGGATAAGGTACTGGAGCCTGAGGAATAGAGGTCAATGCCACAATGTCAGTTTCTTCCCTGATGCCACCAGATCCTGTATAATCAATGAGCCAAAGACACAGCCTTGCTTTTTTGTGCACTGTTAACTTTATTTTTAAGTCTATTTCTGAACGATGGTTATAAGATGAATGTTTGCTCCATCCTGCTGCCCCAAATCACCAAATATTAGGACATGTTCTTGACAATAAATCCTGATTCTGAACTTGACAAGATATGAAAGGTATCTTCACAAAAAGTGTAAATTGGTGCATGAGACCAAAAAATATGTAAACAATTACCTTCCCAGCAGGAGGCACACTGCACATCCGGCATCCAGATTGAGGCTCTTTCCACATCCGGCAGGAGGACTATTCCACATCCAGCATCCGGCAGGAGTCCCATTCCACATCCGGCAGGAGGCCCATTTCACATCCGGCATCCGGATGGAGGCCCATTCCACATCCGGCAGGAGGACTAAGCCACATCCGGCATCTGGCAAGAGACCCATTCCACATCCGGCTGGTGGCCCCTTTCATATCCGGTACCCGGCAGGAGGCCCATTGCTTCAAAGGCATGAGGCTCTCTTTTAAAATATTTTCAGTGGCCTTTAAGAAACAGGAAACAAACAGAAGCCATTAATCAATGGTAATACATAAAAAGGAAGATTCAGATAAAATACAAATTATAAAAATAATTGATCATTTCTAACCATTATATCATAACAAACAGAAATAAAGTGATAAACATTTAAACAATTATAACATATGTCTAATAGAACATGATTTAAAGAGTATACGATACTCCAAATTCCTTCACCTTCCCTTCTGAAGTTCTTCTGTGAGTACATAAAATTTCTCTACCATTAAAGAAAACAAACATATAAAGCAAGGTCCCAGTGATTAAATGTTACAAAAATGTTGAATTAAAGGTGCCCATGGACACAGAATGTTTAAATGTGAATCTGTGGAAGAACATCTGATTAATTCAAAGTTAGGCCTGCCACCATATCACAGAGGAATTGAGTGTTTTTAGGGGCAACAGCATCTTTCCAACTCATCAATATTGAACGTCGATCAACAATGGAGGCAAAAGAGATGACATGTGGTTAATTCATAGTTCAATTCATTTAGGTTGTCTCTGTTGATCCAAAAGGAGCAATATTAGATTAGTTATCCACTTCAGGACATCCTTCAATACCATTGTTCCCTCAGTGCTGGTCAAAAAGCAACTAACTCTATCCCTCTGTACCTCACTCTGCAATTGGATCTTTGACATTCTCATTGGAAGACTACAGTCAGGACGAATTGGAAACAAGGTCTCTTCCCCACTGATCATCAACACAGGCGCAGTCCAAGGATGTGTGCTTAGCCCCCTGCTCTACTCTCTGTAAACCCATGACTGTGTGTGGTGAGCCATAATTCCATTGCTATCAACATGTTGGCGGATGACACTACAATTGTCAGCAAACAATAAATGGCAATGATGAAGCGAGGAAGGAAGGACATAGATCAGCTGGTTGAATGCTAACAAATCAAACTTTTCACTCAATGTCAAAAAAACAAAGGACAAGATTTTGGATTCTGCAGGAAGTCAAAAGAACACGACCCAGTCTTCATGGAGGTCTCAG
Source organism: Narcine bancroftii (assembly GCF_036971445.1). Lineage (NCBI taxonomy): Eukaryota > Metazoa > Chordata > Chondrichthyes > Torpediniformes > Narcinidae > Narcine > Narcine bancroftii. Next base: position 26,418,491 of record NC_091479.1, on the reverse strand, counting down.
GAGTGCAGATGTTCACGAACGTCAAATTCCTAAGCATTAAATCTCTGATGATCTGTCATGGAGCCTCCATGGTGATGCTTTCACAAAAAAGCCTCACCATTGGCTCTATTGTGTGAGGTGCCTGAGGAGATTCATTATCGCAATGAAGACACTCCTTAACCTCCACAGGTGTACTATGCAGATCATTCTGGTAGGTTGCATCACTGCCTGGCTTGGAGGTGCCATATCTCAGGAAAATCATAATTTCGAGAGGGTTTTTATCTCTCCCTGTAACATCACAGGCACTAGAATTCACTCCAGTCAGAATCTATACATGACATGCTGTCTTAAAATAAAAGTCTCTATCATGGAAAACCTCCACCATCCAGACCATAACTTCCTCACTCACTATCATTGGATAAGGTACTGGAGCCTGAGGAATAGAGGTCAATGCCACAATGTCAGTTTCTTCCCTGATGCCACCAGATCCTGTATAATCAATGAGCCAAAGACACAGCCTTGCTTTTTTGTGCACTGTTAACTTTATTTTTAAGAGTAGTTCTGAACGATGGTTATAAGATGAATGTTTGCTCCATCCTGCTGCCCCAAATCACCAAATATTAGGACATGTTCTTGACAATAAATCCTGATTCTGAACTTGACAAGATATGAAAGGTATCTTCACAAAAAGTGGAAATAGGTGCATGAGACCAAAAAATATGTAAACAATTACCTTCCCAGCAGGAGGCACACTGCACATCCGGCATCCGGATTGAGGCTCTTTCCACATCCGGCAGGAGGACTATTCCACATCCAGCATCCGGCAGGAGTCCCGTTCCACATCCGGCAGGAGGCCCATTTCACATCCGGCATCCGGATGGAGGCCCATTCCACATCCGGCAGGAGGACTATACCACATCCGGCATCTGGCAGGAGGCCCATTCCACATCCGGCTGGTGGCCCCTTTCATATCCGGTACCCGGCAGGAGGCCCATTGCTTCAAAGGCATGAGGCTCTCTTTTAAAATATTTTCAGTGGCCTTTAAGAAACAGGAAACAAACAGAAGCCATTAATCAATGGTAATACATAAAAAGGAAGATTCAGTTAAAATACAAATTATAAAAATAATTGATTATGTCCAACCATTATATCATAACAAACAGAAATAAAGTGATAAACATTTAAACAATTATAACATATGTCTAATAGAACATGATTTAAAGAGTATACAATACTCCAAATTCCTTCACCTTCCCTTCTGAAGTTCTTTTGTGAGTACATAAAATTTCACTACCATTAAAGAAATCAAAAATATAAAGCAAGGTCCCAGTGATTAAATGTTACAAAAATGTTGAATTAAAGGTGCCCATGGACACAGAATGTTTAAATGTGAATCTGTGGAAGAACATCTGATTAATTCAAATTAAGGCCTGCCACCATATTACAGCGTAATTGAGTGTTTTTAGGGGCAACAGCATCTTTCCAACTCATCAATATTGAACGTCGATCAACAAGGGAGGCAATAGAGTTGACATGTGGTTAATTCATAGTTCAATTCATTTAGGTTGTCTCTGTTGATCCAAAAGGAGCAATATTAGATTAGTTATCCACTTCAGGACATCCTTCAATACCATTGTTCCCTCAGTGCTGGTCAAAAAGCAACTAACTCTATCCCTCTGTACCTCACTCTGCAATTGGATCTTTGACATTCTCATTGGAAGACTACAGTCAGGACGAATTGGAAACAAGGTCTCTTCCCCACTGATCATCAACACAGGCGCAGTCCAAGGATGTGTGCTTAACCCCCTGCTCTACTCTCTGTAAACCCATGACTGTGTGTGGTGAGCCATAATTCCATTGCTATCAACATGTTGGCGGATGACACTACAATTGTCAGCAAACAATAAATGGCAATGATGAAGCGAAGAAGGAAGGACATAGATCAGCTGATTGAATGCTAACAAATCAAACTTTTCACTCAATGTCAACAAAACAATGGATAAGATTTTGGATTCTGCAGGAAGTCAAAAGAACACGACCCAGTCTTCATGGAGGTCTCAGGAGTGCAGATGTTCGCGAATGTCAAATTCCTAAGCATTAAAACTCTGAGGATCTGTCATGGAACCTCCATCGTGATGCTTTCACAAAAATACATCACCATTGGCTATACTGTGTGATGTGCCTGAGGAGATTCATTATCGCAATGAAGACACTCCTTAACCTCCACAGGTGTACTATGCAGATCATTCTGGTAGGTTGCATCACTGCATGGCTTGGAGGTGCCATATCTCAGGAAAATCATAATTTCGAGAGGGTTTTTATCTCTCCCTGTAACATCACAGGCACTAGAATTCACTCCAGTCAGAATCTATACATGACATGCTGTCTTAAAATCAAAGTCTCTATCGTGGAAAATCTCCACCATCCAGACCATAACTTCCTCACTCTACTATCATTGGATAAGGTACTGGAGCCTGAGGAATAGAGGTCAATGCCACAATGTCAGTTTCTTCCCTGATGCCACCAGATCCTGTATAATCAATGAGCCAAAGACACAGCCTTGCTTTTTTGTGCACTGTTAACTTTATTTTTAAGTCTAGATCTGAACGATGGTTATAAGATGAATGTTTTCTCCATCCTGCTGCCCCAAATCACCAAATATTAGGACATGTTCTTGACAATAAATCCTGATTCTGAACCTGACAAGATATGAAAGGTATCTTCACAAAAAGTGAAAATAGGTGCATGAGACCAAAAAATATGTAAACAATTACCTTCCCAGCAGGAGGCACACTGCACATCCGGCATCCGGATTGAGGCTCTTTCCACATCCGGCAGGAGGACTATTCCACATCCAGCATCCGGCAGGAGTCCCATTCCACATCCGGCAGGAGGCCCATTTCACATCCGGCATCCGGATGGAGGCCCATTCCACATCCGGCAGGAGGACTAAGCCACATCCGGCATCTGTCAGGAGGCCCTTTCCACATCCGGCTGGTGGCCCATTTCATATCCGGTACCCGGCAGGAGGCCCATTGCTTCAAAGGCATGAGGCTCTCTTTTAAAATATTTTCAGTGGCCTTTAAGAAACAGGAAACAAACAGAAGCCATTAATCAATGGTAATACATAAAAAGGAAGATTCAGATAAAATACAAATTATAAAAATAAATTGATCATATCATAACAAACAGAAATAAAGTGATAAACATTTAAACAATTATAACATATGTCTAATAGAACATGATTTAAAGAGTATACGATACTCCAAATTCCTTCCCCTTCCCTTCTGAAGTTCTTTAGTGAGTACATAAAATTTCTCTACCATTAAAGAAACACAAACATATAAAGCAAGGTCCCAGTGATTAAATGTTACAAAAATGTTGAAATAAAGTTGCCCATGGACACAGAATGTTTAAATGTGAATCTGTGGAAGAACATCTGATTAATTCAAAGTTAGGCCTGCCACCATATCACAGAGGAATTGAGTGTTTTTAGGGGCAACAGCATCTTTCCAACTCATTAATATTGAACGTCGAGCAACAAGGGAGGCAAAAGAGACGACATGTGGTTAATTCATAGTTCAATTCATTTAGGTTGTCTCTGTTGATCCAAAAGGAGCAATTTTGGATGAGTTATCAACATCAGGACATCCTTCAATACCATTGTTTCCTCAGTTCTGGTCAAAAATCAACTAACTCTATCCCTCTGCACCTTACTCTGCAATTGGATCTTTGACATTCTCATTGGAAGACCACAGTCAGGACGAATTGGAAACAAGGGCTCTTCCCCACTGATCATCAACACAGGCGCAGTCCAAGGATGTGTGCTTAGCCCCCTGCTCTACTCTCTGTAAACCCATGACTGTGTGTGGTGAGCCATAATTCCATTGCTATCGACATGTTGGCGGATGACACCACAATTGTCAGCAAACAATAAATGGCAATGATGAAGCGAGGAAGGAAGGACATAGATCAGCTGGTTGAATGCTAACAAATCAAACTTTTCACTAAATGTCAAAAAAACAAAGGACAAGATTTTGGATTCTGCAGGAAGTCAAAAGAACACGACCCAGTCTTCATGGAGGTCTCAGGAGTGCAGATGTTCACGAACGTCAAATTCCTAAGCATTAAAACTCTGATGATCTGTCATGGAGCGTCCATGGTGATGCTTTCACAAAAAAGCCTCACCATTGGCTCTATTGTGTGATATGCCTGAGGAGATTCATTATCGCAATGAAGACACACCTTAACCTCCATAGGTGTACTATGCAGATCATTCTGGTAGGTTGCATCACTGCCTGGCTTGGAGGTGCCATATCTCAGGAAAATCATAATTTCGAGAGGGTTTTTATCTCTCCCTGTAACATCACAGGCACTAGAATTCACTCCAGTCAGAATCTATACATGACATGCTGTCTTAAAATAAAAGTCTCTATCATGGAAAACCTCCACCATCCAGACCATAACTTCCTCACTCTACTATCATTGGATAAGGTACTGGAGCCTGAGGAATAGAGGTCAATGCCACAATGTCAGTTTCTTCCCTGATGCCACCAGATCCTGTATAATCAATGAGCCAAAGACACAGCCTTGCTTTTTTGTGCACTGTTAACTTTATTTTTAAGTCTAGTTCTGAACGATGGTTATAAGATGAATGTTTGCTCCATCCTGCTGCCCCAAATCACCAAATATTAGGACATGTTCTTGACAATAAATCCTGATTCTGAACCTGACAAGATATGAAAGGTATCTTCACAAAAAGTGGAAATAGGTGCATGAGACCAAAAAATATGTAAACAATTACCTTCCCAGCAGGAGGCACACTGCACATCCGGCATCCGGATTGAGGCTCTTTCCACATCCGGCAGGAGGACTATTCCACATCCAGCATCCGGCAGGAGTCCCATTCCACATCCGGCAGGAGGCCCATTTCACATCCGGCATCCGGATGGAGGCCCATTCCACATCCGGCAGGAGGACTATACCACATCCGGCATCTGGCAGGAGGCCCATTCCACATCCGGCTGGTGGCCCCTTTCATATCCGGTACCCGGCAGGAGGCCCATTGCTTCAAAGGCATGAGGCTCTCTTTTAAAATATTTTCAGTGGCCTTTAAGAAACAGGAAACAAACAGAAGCCATTAATCAATGGTAATACATAAAAAGGAAGATTCAGATAAAATACAAATTATAAAAATAATTGATCATGTCTAACCATTATATCATAACAAACAGAAATAAAGTGATAAACATTTAAACAATTATAACATATGTCTAATAGAACATGATTTAAAGAGTATACGATACTCCAAATTCCTTCACCTTCCCTTCTGAAGTTCTTTTGTGAGTACATAAAATTTCTCTATAATTAAAGAAAACAAACATATAAAGCAAGGTCACAGTGATTAAATGTTACAAAAATGTTGAATTAAAGGTGCCCATGGACACAGAATGTTTAAATGTGGATCTGTGGAAGAACATCTGATTAATTCAAAGTTAGGCCTGCCACCATATTACAGCGTAATTGAGTGCTTTTAGGGGCAACAGCATCTTTCCAACTCATCAATATTGAACGTCGATCAACAAGGGAGGCAAAAGAGATGACATGTGGTTAATTCATAGTTCAATTCATTTAGGTTGTCTCTGTTGATCCAAAAGGAGCAATTTTGGATGAGTTATCAACATCAGGACGTCCTTCAATACCATTGTTTCCTCAGTTCTGGTCAAAAATCAACTAACTCTATCCCTCTGTACCTTACTCTGCAATTGGATCTTTGACATTCTCATTGGAAGACCACAGTCAGGATGAATTGGAAACAAGGGCTCTTCCCCACTGATCATCAACACAGGCGCAGTCCAAGGATGTGTGCTTAGCCCCCTGCTCTACTCTCTGTAAACCCATAACTGTGTGTGGTGAGCCATAATTCCATTGCTATCGACATGTTGGCGGATGACACCACAATTGTCAGCAAACAATAAATGGCAATGATGAAGCGAAGAAGGAAGGACATAGAACAGCTGGTTGGATGCTAACAAATCAAACTTTTCACTCAATGCCAACAAAACAAAGGACAAGATTTTGGATTCTGCAGAAAGTCAAAAGAACACGACCCAGTCTTCATGGAGGTCTCAGGAGTGCAGATGTTCACGAACGTCAAATTCCTAAGCATTAAAACTCTGAAGATCTGTCATGGAGCGTCCATGGTGATGCTTTCACAAAAAAGCCTCACCATTGGCTCTATTGTGTGATGTGCCTGAGGAGATTCATTATCGCAATGAAGACACACCTTAAACTCCACAGGTGTACTATGCAGATCATTCTGGTAGGTTGCATCACTGCCTGGCTTGGAGGTGCCATATCTCAGGAAAATCATAATTTCGAGAGGGTTTTTAGCTCTCCCTGTAACATCACAGGCACTAGAATTCACTCCAGTCAGAATCTATACATGACATGCTGTCTTAAAATAAAAGTCTCTATCATGGAAAACCTCCACCATCCAGACCATAACTTCCTCACTCTACTATCATTGGATAAGGTACTGGAGCCTGAGGAATAGAGGTCAATGCCACAATGTCAGTTTCTTCCCTGATGCCACCAGATCCTGTATAATCAATGAGCCAAAGACACAGCCTTGCTTTTTTGTGCACTGTTAACTTTATTTTTAAGAGTAGTTCTGAACGATGGTTATAAGATGAATGTTTGCTCCATCCTGCTGCCCCAAATCACCAAATATTAGGACATGTTCTTGACAATAAATCCTGATTCTGAACTTGACAAGATATGAAAGGTATCTTCACAAAAAGTGTAAATTGGTGCATGAGACCAAAAAATATGTAAACAATTACCTTCCCAGCAGGAGGCACACTGCACATCCGGCATCCGGATTGAGGCTCTTTCCACATCCGGCAGGAGGACTATTCCACATCCAGCATCCGGCAGGAGTCCCATTCCACATCCGGCAGGAGGCCCATTTCACATCCGGCATCCGGATGGAGGCCCATTCCACATCCGGCAGGAGGACTATACCACATCCGGCATCTGGCAGGAGGCCCATTCCACATCCGGCTGGTGGCCCCTTTCATATCCGGTACCCGGCAGGAGGCCCATTGCTTCAAAGGCATGAGGCTCTCTTTTAAAATATTTTCAGTGGCCTTTAAGAAACAGGAAACAAACAGAAGTCATTAATCAATGGTAATACATAAAAAGGAAGATTCAGATAAAATACAAATTATAAAAATAATTGATCATGTCTAACCATTTTATCATAACAAACAGAAATAAAGTGATAAACATTTAAACAATTATAACATATGTCTAATAGAACATGATTTAAAGAGTATACGATACTCCAAATTCCTTCACCTTCCCTTCTGAAGTTCTTTTGTGAGTACATAAAATTTCTCTATCATTAAAGAAAACAAACATATAAAGCAAGGTCACAGTGATTAAATGTTACAAAAATGTTGAATTAAAGGTGCCCATGGACACAGAATGTTTAAATGTGGATCTGTGGAAGAACATCTGATTAATTCAAAGTTAGGCCTGCCACCATATTACAGCGTAATTGAGTGCTTTTAGGGGCAACAGCATCTTTCCAACTCATCAATATTGAACGTCGATCAACAAGGGAGGCAAAAGAGATGACATGTGGTTAATTCATAGTTCAATTCATTTAGGTTGTCTCTGTTGATCCAAAAGGAGCAATTTTGGATGAGTTATCAACATCAGGACGTCCTTCAATACCATTGTTTCCTCAGTTCTGGTCAAAAATCAACTAACTCTATCCCTCTGTACCTTACTCTGCAATTGGATCTTTGACATTCTCATTGGAAGACCACAGTCAGGATGAATTGGAAACAAGGGCTCTTCCCCACTGATCATCAACACAGGCGCAGTCCAAGGATGTGTGCTTAGCCCCCTGCTCTACTCTCTGTAAACCCATGACTGTGTGTGGTGAGCCATAATTCCATTGCTATCGACATGTTGGCGGATGACACCACAATTGTCAGCAAACAATAAATGGCAATGATGTAGCGAAGAAGGAAGGACATAGATCAGCTGGTTGGATGCTAACAAATCAAACTTTTCACTCAATGTCAACAAAACAAAGGACAAGATTTTGGATTCTGCAGGAAGTCAAAAGAACACGACCCAGTCTTCATGGAGGTCGCAGGAGTGCAGATGTTCACGAACGTCAAATTCCTAAGCATTAAAACTCTGAAGATCTGTCATGGAGCGTCCATGGTGATGCTTTCACAAAAAAGCCTCACCATTGGCTCTATTGTGTGATGTGCCTGAGGAGATTCATTATCGCAATGAAGACACACCTTAACCTCCACAGGTGTACTATGCAGATCATTCTGGTAGGTTGCATCACTGCCTGGCTTGGAGGTGCCATATCTCAGGAAAATCATAATTTCGAGAGGGTTTTTAGCTCTCCCTGTAACATCACAGGCACTAGAATTCACTCCAGTCAGAATCTATACATGACATGCTGTCTTAAAATAAAAGTCTCTATCATGGAAAACCTCCACCATCCAGACCATAACTTCCTCACTCTACTATCATTGGATAAGGTACTGGAGCCTGAGGAATAGAGGTCAATGCCACAATGTCAGTTTCTTCCCTGATGCCACCAGATCCTGTAAAATCAATGAGCCAAAGACACAGCCTTGCTTTTTTGTGCACTGTTAACTTTATTTTTAAGTCTAGTTCTGAACGATGGTTATAAGATGAATGTTTGCTCCATCCTGCTGCCCCAAATCACCAAATATTAGGACATGTTCTTGACAATAAATCCTGATTCTGAACCTGACAAGATATGAAAGGTATCTTCACAAAAAGTGGAAATAGGTGCATGAGACCAAAAAATATGTAAACAATTACCTTCCCAGCAGGAGGCACACTGCACATCCGGCATCCGGATTGAGGCTCTTTCCACATCCGGCAGGAGGACTATTCCACATCCAGCATCCGGCAGGAGTCCCATTCCACATCCGGCAGGAGGCCCATTTCACATCCGGCATCCAGATGGAGGCCCATTCCACATCCGGCAGGAGGACTAAGCCACATCCGGCATCTGGCAGGAGGCCCTTTCCACATCCGGCTGGTGGCCCATTTCATATCCGGTACCCGGCAGGAGGCCCATTGCTTCAAAGGCATGAGGCTCTCTTTTAAAATATTTCCAGTGGCCTTTAAGAAACAGGAAACAAACAGAAGCCATTAATCAATGGTAATACATAAAAAGGAAGATTCAGATAAAATACAAATTATAAAAATAAATTGATCATATCATAACAAACAGAAATAAACTGATAAACATTTAAACAATTATAACATATGTCTAATAGAACATGATTTAAAGAGTATACGATACTCCAAATTCCTTCACCTTCCCTTCTGAAGTTCTTTTGTGAGTACATAAAATTTCACTACCATTAAAGAAAACAAACATATAAAGCAAGGCCCAAGTGATTAATTGTTACCAAAATGTTGAATTAAAGGTGCCCATGGACATAGAATGTTTAAATGTGAATCTGTGGAAGAACATCTGATTAATTCAAAGTTAGGCCTGCCACCATATCACGGAGTAATTGAGTGTTTTTAGGGGCAACAGCATCTTTCCAATTCATTAATATTGAACGTCGAGCAACAAGGGAGGCAAAAGAGACGACATGTGGTTAATTCATAATTCAATTCATTTAGGTCGTCTCTGTTGATCCAAAAAGGGAAATCATAGGGCAAAGGAGTTAAGGGTTATGGGGATAAGGCTGGAAAGGGGTATTGATGGTAGTGATCAGCCAGGATTTGTAAAATGGTGGTGCTGGCTCGACGGGCCGAAGGGCCCACTCCAGCTCCTATTGTCTATTGTAAATATCAGACTGACCCTGAGAACTAAAGTGTGCTCTTCATTGACTACAGCTTGTCCTTCAAAACTGCTATCAACTCAGAGCTGGTCAAGAAGTAAAATCTCTCACCCCCCTGTACCTCACTCTGCAATTGGATACTTAACTCTCTCAACCAAAGACAACAGCCAGTATGAATCGGAAACTACGTCTCCTCCCCACAGTTTCTCAGCACAGGCCCACTCTAAGAATTTGTGCTTTGCCCACATCGCTCTCATTATTGTTAACACGTGACCATGTGGCGAGGCACATTTCCATTGCTTTCTGCGTGTTTCCCGATGACAGGACTAATCTCGGCCAAATAACAAATGGAATGACAAAGTGTACAGGAGGGACATAGATCAGCTCGGCTACTGTGTAACAACGACATCCTTTCCCTCAATGACACCAAAACAGAGGAGATAATTATGGATATCAGGGTGAAGTCTGCAGACCACGATTCGATCTTCATGGAGGATTCAGCCGTGGAGATGATCAAGAATCTATTCAGAAAGAAGGCTCGCCAGTGGCTATACTTTCTGAGGTGTATTAGGTGCTTTGGTATTTCATCCAAGACACCAGTTAACCTCCACAGGTGAACTTTGGAGAGCATTCTGGCTGGTTTCATCACTGCCTGGTATAGAGGTGCCAACTCTCAGGAAGTTCACCCTGCCACATCATCGGTGGCAGAATTCACTTCATCGACAACATCTACGTGAGGCGTTATATTAAAAAAGAATCCTGTTTCAGCAAAGTCCCCCACCACCCAGACCATAATGTCTTCACTCTGCTACCCTTAGGAGAAAGGTACTTGAGCCTAAGGACAAGCAGCGCATGCCACGAGGACAGCTTCTTCTCCGATGCCACTAAATTCTTGAATAATCAATGAGCCAAAGACACTGCCTTGTTTTTTTCCACTGTTAACTTCATTTTTTAAAGCAATGTTAAAAGATGGTTATAACATGAATGTTTGCACTATTCTGCTACCCCAAATCACTGAAATTCATTACTTGTTCTTGACAATAAATTCTGATTCTGAATCAGAAAACATATGTAAGACTTCTTCACTAAAAAGTTCAGAGAAGAGTGAGAGAAAAAAAAAATATGGAACAAAATCATCTCTTTAAAATCATCTCTTCAGAATTTAGCTTAAACTATAATGGGCACCCCCTCCTCGCACGCACGCACGCACGCACGCACGCACGCACGCACGCACGCACGCACGCACGCACGCACGCACGCACGCACGCACGCACGCACGCACGCACGCACGCACCCACCCACCCACCCATTCATTTGCGCATTGTGGGGTTAAGTTACATTTATGTTTAGAGTTAAGGAACAAATGATAAACTATAAATAAAAAAAACGATTGTTTGGAAGATATTGTTTTCTTTGTGAATTTCTATTGCTGCTGGTCTCGTATTTAACACATTCCCTGGCTTTCTTCCTATAAACCATGATTCCCTGACTAATCCTATACATCTCAATCTCTGCCTTAATTACTCCCAATGACCTCACTTCCACAATCGCCTTTAGCAACAAGCTTCACAGACTCGTGAGCCCCGGACTAAAGAAATATTTTGCATCTCTGTTTTAAATTGACACCCTTTTATCCTGACATTATGCCCTCTTATCCTACAATCCACTGTCATGGGAAACATCCTTGCCACATCTACTCTGGCTCGGCCTTCCAGCATTTGAACTGCCTCGATAAATTTCCCCTCATCCTCTGTACTCTATCAAGAACAGCCGAAAAGCTTAAAACGATTCCTCAAATGCTAACCCTTTGAATCCTGGTATCATTCCAGTAAATCATCTCTTAACCCTCTCGTCTCCTAAATGCAATTCTACGATTAATGGTCCAATAGACAGTATGCCTTGTTAATCACAAAATCAACCTGAACAGCTTTTTGGAGCCCCCTATGGACTCAAACCACAAGATCCCTGTGATCCTCCACACTGCCAAGAGTCTTACCATTAAAACTAAATTCTGCCATCATATCTGACCTACCAAAATGAACCAGTTCGCATTTCTTTGGATTGAATTCCAACTGCCACTACTCAGCCGGGGTTTTGCTTCCAAACAATGTCCTGCTGTAACCTCTGACAGGCCTCCACACTATCCACAACACCCCCAATCACTGTGTCATCTGCAAACTGACTAACCCATCCCTCCACTTCCTCATCCAGGTCATTGATCCAAATCTCAATGGTTCCCAGAACAGATCCCTGAGGAACACCACTGGGCACCTACCTCCATGCAGAATAGGACCCGTCCACAACCACTCTCTCCCATCTGTGGTCAAGCTCATTCTGCATCCACAATGCAATGCCCCTTTGGTTGCTTTGCCTCCATACCTTCTCAATAACGCTTGCATAGGGAACCTTATCAAATGCCTTGCAGAAATTCATACACCCAACATCTCCTGCTCTTCCTTCATCAATGGGTTCAGTCCCAGCCTCAAAGAAATTCAATCAGGCTCGTAAGGCTCAACCTGCCCTGGACAAAGTCACCTTGACTCTTCTTCATCATAGTCGACCTCTCCAAATGTTCATAAATCCTGCCTCTCATCATCTTCTCCATCAATTGACCAACCACTGCTCGATCATTTCCTGGGCTACCTCTACTCACTTTCCTGAATAAAGAATCAACATCCTCCGGAACCTCTCCCGTCCCATCGATGATTCGAAGATCGTTGCCAGAGGTTCAGCGATCTCCTCCCTCACCTCCTCCAGTCGCCTGGGATCCATCTCATCTGGTCCCAGCCACTTCTCCAACTTGATGCTTTCCAAAAGCTCCAGCACATCCTCTCTCTTTTATCTCCAGGCTCAAGCTTTTCAGTTTGCTGCAGGTCATCACTTCAATAACCAAGATCCTTTTCCATCGTCAAGTCTTCATCAACCCCTCTGCTATTTCCTCACTTTCTCATTGTTACACTTGATAAGTCCTATTCTTTCACGTCTTATCCTCTTGCTCTTCACCCACTTGTAGAATGTCTTGATGATGTCGTGGACTTTCAGTTCAAAAATACACGCCACTTTTGAACAAATCTGCTCCTACACCCCCACTTATCTCCACCACTGTGTCAGCAGGATCAAGGCCTGTCCGACATGTCCTGTGCTGGGAAGGGAGCTGAATCTCATGCTCGGAATCAGAGATTGACAAGAATATGTGTCACAAATTTTGCTGAAACTGAATAACATTAATATTGACTTCTCTGGCTGTCATTAAGCTCCCCACTTCAATTCTCCCCCATCACCTTCCCCAAGATCTGTCTCTCTCCCCTTTCCCTTTCTCCTTTCCCACAGACATCATCAATGCTCACCTCTCTGTTGGATATGACACCATTACGTGTATGAAATGATTTATACTGAATATTTGGTAGTCATTTCTGTAGTATGTAATGAATAAAGCATTGAGTTAGTCGGCATTGACGATGTGGCTGTCATTATTTACAATGGGGGGCTCGAACATAACAGTGGCGACGAGGATTCAAGAACTCACTCAACCATGACACATTTATCATTTCTACTCCAGAAGACAGTGAGATGACGGCAGCAGTTCCTGCAGCTCCCTTAGACTAATCCAATGAAGATGAAGACACGTGGGAAGCATCTGTAGAAGGTTTTGACGATCATTGTATTGTACATGATATGACTGAAAATCCTCCATCCACTAAAAACGGGCATTGTTTTTAACCCTAATGGGAGGAGGCACCTGAGCTCTTAAGATCGCTGACTAGCTCACACATGCCTTCAACGAAAGCATCTGCTGAAATCTGTCAAGTGATCGCTCAGCACCTTAACACCCCACCTCCAGCGATGACAGAAAGTCATAAATTTTACCGATGTAAACAACAACACAGAGAGTCTGTCCCCAATTTCATGTAAACTGTCTAGATACAATGCAGTTGGGCAGATCAAAGACGTCAAGAGATCAATTCATAATGGGTTTAGCTGAACAAACGACCCGAGGAAAACAAATTGCAGCACAAAATCTGACACCTGAACTGGCGTTAGACATTGCTACTGCCGCCGAGACAGTGGGAAGCAATGCAGATGTCTGTCCGAGAGACTTGGCTATCAATAAATCTTGGTGCCAAGATTCTTCCCGCCAGGAACCTGCCCGTCAAAAATGTTTTTGCTGTGGGAAGACGAATCAAAGTCCCAATATTTGCTACTTCAAAAAGCCAAATGCCACAAATGCAATGTGAAGGGGCACATCAAAGCAAGATGGCCATTGATTAAACTGAGGAAAGATTACCAGCCAGCCTCCTGAAAAGTACATTTTGACCAAGAGACGGGAAAAGCCAGACACTGAAATCCGGATACCAATGAATCAGAAGTGGAACCAAACCAAAGTGAACATGTGATCCAAGTAATCCCCATCCGTGGGCCACAAAGAGCCAAATTTTTACATCCACGTCCACATGAACAGCAAACTGATATGGATGGAACTCAATACAGGAGGAGCGGTTTCCCTCAGGCCCAGAACAATGAAGGAGGGCCAGCTACCACACACAGATGCTCCATCTTAAAAACAGTTATGGGGGAGGAAATACAAGTTCTTGCCAAGTGCAATGTACACGTTAAGTACAAGGATCAATCGAATCAGTTGCCCCTCTATATCACCGAGAGGCCACAATTGCTCGGTCCTCATGGTTAACAACTTTCAGCTGGATTGGCAAGAAATAGGGAACATAATCAGTCAAAAGAACAAAGAAAAGTGGGATGAACACCTGCTGCAAACCACACACCTCAAACTGGCTCCAATTTTAAAATGTGATGGTAAGGAGATCAAAGCAATCCTGGTGTCTCACCAAGGTTTAGATAACTAAAATAAGAAAACATCACTCCTGTCCAGGTGAACACAAGACTATGGAGCAGTAATAGGCTATTCAGCCCTACTACCTGGCCTTCTCCCCTTGATGCTCTGACTAATCAAGAATCTCTGCCGATGACCTGGCTCCATAACTGCCTGTGGCAACAAATTCCACAGATTCACCACCCTCTGGCTACAGAAATTCCTCCACATTTCTGCTCTAAGTGGAATTCCTTCAATCCTGAAGTTGTTCCTTCTCTTCAACTCTTCCATCATAGGAAACAACTGTTCTACATCCACTCTGACCATGCCTGTCAACATTCAAAATGTTTCAATGATGACCTCCCCCCCACACATTCTCCTAAATTCTAACGAGTCCAGGCCGAGAGCCAGCAAACATTCCTCATGCCATGCATCCCGCACACTTGCAGCACCAGGCTGTTAGTTTTCCCACAGCTTCCAAGTCCTGCACCATTCCTGCTTGGAAATATATTGTTGGTCCTTTATCATCCCTGGATCTTAATCCTGGAAGACCCCCCTCTCCCACCCTCCTGCCTAAAAGCAGCTTCACCAGAAAGATGACTGCACTTCAAGAAGGCAGTTCAGCCCCACACTCCCCAAAGCTGAGTGGTAAATACTTGCTTTCAGATTAGATTAGTTTAGATACGATTTATTGTCATGTCATCAAACATAAATGTAATATTACACATCATCAACAATATTACAGCAGCTATCATCAAGGATCCACACCACACAGCACATGTTCTGTTCTCGCTGGATAGGGTGTAGGGGCCACAAGACTCACACCACTAGGTTCAGGAACAGCCGCTCTCCCTCCACCATCAGACTCTTCAACAACAAACTCAATCAGGGCTTCATTTAAGGACTTTACTTTGCCACTTTATTGATTTTTCCCACTTCTCTTTTTTGCACAGTTTGTTTCCATTTCTTTATTTGTTTCCGCAGTGTCCAGTTTTTTCTTGCAATTCCAAGAAGTGGTCATTTGGCCTGGCCCACAAGATAACAAATCTCAGGGTTGTATGTGCGATCATTCATGTACCTTGACTATAAATCTGAATCTGAAATCATTGCCCTCAGTCTGACAATAAAGCAGACAAAGATTCACTGTGAGCCTGAACATTGACTGGCTCCCCTTACAGTCAGGCAAAGAGAGGTCAAAGAGAGTCCCTTCACAGTCATTGGGTGACCGTGGATTTGTCTCCGATGCTCCCGCAGCCTCTGCCAGACTCCTGTTCAGTTCAAATCGTGGCCCGTTCCAAACCTACAGCACAGTGAGGAAGTCTTCAAAGCCCAAGGCATACAAAACGTGGATGTTAAAGTGATTGGAATCCAGCATCTCAGACAGCAACTCATTTGTACATGAGAAATGACATCTATTCGAGTTGACTTGTTCATGTGAAGTCTTGTTTGACGTCTATCATTTCCATTTCTTAAGAAAGTGCATCCAGAAATGTGAAAAGCTGAGACATGAAACAATGTACCTCAAACAAGTTTAAAGGGATGTCCATCAAATTTGATTTCAAGAATATGCCTTAAATATTGTACCTCCCCATGGTAAAATTCCAATGAGATCCTTGTATTAGCCAGGTGACAGTGTCCACCTGACATTAATACTACTTATTCCCGCTGGTGTGACTCGAATTAAAGCCATGTCTTGTACTTTGTGGTTCTGTTGGGATTTTTGAACCACACAGGAGGCACAAT